>NW_010551309.1:0-29641 GCF_000687285.1 Phaethon lepturus | reverse complement strand
GACATGGTTTAGTGGGCATGGTGGTGATGAGCTGATGGTTAGACTTGATAATTTTGAAGGTCTTTTCCAATCTTAATGATTCTGTGATTCTTCCTTTTGCCACAGCTTTGTACTAAGCCCATACTTGACACTCTCAGTTATTAGAAATCTCTTTTGGTGTCCTTGTTTTCCGAGCCAGAATCTCCCTTTCTACATATACCTTTTTTCCTTCTTGGGTCTTACATGTATTTTGCCTATTATATGGAGATGTATGACCGACTTTATGTTTTTATTGGCCACAGTCATCTATCTTCTTTCTTAAAAACTACCGTATCACTGTGAACTTAATCAGCCAAGATGAATCCTCTAGAAACAGTTTTGTTTATAAACAAACCCATAGCAGCAACATTTTGAAACTGAGCAGAAAGCCAGGTTCAGCTTTTGCTTTATGTGTCTCATATTCTGGTTAATGTAGACCTTCAAATTAAGATGATAGAGGATGAAATAACTTGAGCACATCTAAGTGTTATGTAGCAATCAACTAGATTGATAGCTCTGTCAGACATAATTTTCTTAGCAAAAGACAGTGTTGATTTCACACCCTCCATGAACTTATGGCATTAGTTACATTTTAATACATGTTGTTTTTACTACACATTTAATATATATGCTGGAATCATCTGTGTTTCTTGTGATTAGCAAACCTATTGTTTTCTGGATCATCATGTTAATGTGCTTTTTTCCCCTGAATTATTACAATTATGATGGCAAATTCTACTTCCTTGGCATTTTCCCAATTTTCTGAGATTTTATTAGAAATTAATACTGGTGATTCAGAAAGTGGTTTTCAGCAAGTTCCACTTAGAATACTAGGTAGAACTTTATCTTCAAAAATCTCCTTGAAATGTCTAATGCTTCCTTTGTTATACGATAAGCTTCTGTACCACCTGCAGCATCATTTAGAGTGATAAAACTTCCTACTTCATTCCAAAACCAGAGTTTAAGTTTTCTTCTTTTTAGAAAATAAGAGACAAGTGGACTGTAATATTCTGTACACATCTTCAATTTTGTTAGTCATTTATACTTAATTATGTTTTGTTCTCACTTTCCAATTGTAATTTCGATAGTCATTGATCTTTTCTGCATTTCAGTTAACTTTTCTGGTTATTTTGTATCTTACAATTTTGTGACATATTTTGTTGGCCTGGTTTGGTTTTTTTTAACTACAATGTCTTATTGTTTTTCCTTAATGTCCTGAATGTTAATTCATGCTTAAATTTTGTTCCAAACATATATGTTGTTAAAGCACTTGAGGTCTTCAAAAAAGTTTCTTTTACACTCTCAAGTGCACATCTTATTATGTCATATTTTCACAGTGTCAATATATGTATCGTAAGATCATGTTTTCCAGATTAAATGATTTTTAGTTAAAAACAACTTCCCCCCACCTCCTCTTGAAATAGATTGAAACACTAATTTATCCTAAATTGTGACAGAACATCTAATCACATGTTAGGTAGTTATTATTTTTTAGAAACTCTTAGGAATTTTTATCACTAAATGTATAGAACAACTAGTATGTATCTGAAACTGAAGATGCTTATGATGCTGTGTTTATCATCCTACATAATATGAATAGATTATATTTTTCAGTAACTCCCTCTCTTTTTGTGGGCATAAGTTGCCCTTGCAAAAAAGCATATGTTCATTGCTTGTGCCTGTGTTTCACTGACAAAGTAGAAGAACAACCATAAAAGTGAAAGACAAGATGAAATATAACTGCAAATCATTTCTACTATCCACATTGAAGAACTTGAAAATAGTACACGAAATAACAAAATGTTTTAGAACCAGATCTATTAACTTTTTTTTAGTATAAAATTGTAAAAATACACAACAGAATTATCCTTTCTTTAAAGGTGCAGAATATGTATATGAAAAATATGCATATGACAATGAAATTGATTAGATTTGTATTTATCTTACTACAGGTTAAATGAAAGTCTAATAAATATTTTATAGAAGCTGATCTATTATAGAAGTGCTTCCCTGATTATGTTACAAAAACTTTACGAAAAACTCTAGGGAGATGAAACTTTGAAGCCTGGTCGGGTTTTTTTCAATTAAGAGTTAAAAAAAATGAAGCATATATAATGAAACATGACTGTTTTATAGCGGCTATGAATTTCATCAGATCCTTTTGTGGTTCAGAGAATCATCTAACATAAATCCACAAAATGGATATCTCAATGCAAATCTGAGTAGAATTAAACGAGATGGTAAAATTGACACTTTTGTAACACGTTATACCAATGTTTGGCAGTGCTTTAGGCAAACATTTTCACACTTTGTGGCCCAGGAATGTAGAGGTCTTTAGCTCCAATTCTTCATAGCTTCCATCATCACAATGTCCAAGCAGCACACCACAGCAAACATGGAGGAAAGCACCTCTACCAATATGCCAAAGGCAAGAAAGTCTGATATTGCTTTCTTAAGATAGAAATGCTGTCATGGCTACTGAGTGACCGCAGCAGATCTTCTGCTCAAACGTGGATAAGAGTTAGTAATTCATCTGAGTGTCAGCTACTCCATTATATTTAAAATTCAGTGTGAGCAGCTGGGTAAAGTTAGTAGGTGGATGGATTTAATTTCCAAACTCCTTTGCAAGAACGATAGTGTAAACTGTGTTGAGGACTTCAACAGTAATTTCTGCATGGATTGTGTAGCTGCTCTACCTGAGTATCTGTGTTCATCAGGCATGAAAAACTAGTTCTTATAAAATACTAGATCTGCCTGGTCCAAATGTAGACTATGATCGCCCTAAGCATTTGAGTCCTGTAGGTACCACTCTCCAATGCTGTCCTGGTATAGGGACAGCCAAACAATTTCCATTTTAAATGTTCTTTTAGTACCAAAAGATTCTAAAATAATATTCTGGAAATGAAAAATTGCTTTAATATAAACTAGCGGCAATCTGTGCCTTCTCAATGAGGCAGCATTTTCCATTGAGCTTTTATAATGTGTCAGATTGTTTTATATCAAGTTGTTTTACTCAATTAAGATGAACCTGGTCAGATACTCTCTCTCTTGCTCTGCTTTACAGTGCTCCCCTTTACTGTAAGTCTATGTGTTGGCTGTCCTCATTACACTAACATTGCTGAAAGTGTAATTTCCAAAACCTTTTTTATTTGGAAGTAATGGCACAGAAAAAAAAACCCTGCAATAAAAAAGAGAGAAAGCATGGGGGAAAGTGAAAAACAATGTTCTTGATAAATGGGAAAAATCAGGAAAGGGAAAAAATATCTAACAACCAGAACATAATAAAATTTGGATCCTTTAAGGAGAACTGCATAAATGTTTACTTATTCCATTTTCAGTGTACATGTTCTACATAAGCATAAGGGTTTGTTTTTAAAATTTTTTATTTTCACATAAATCATAGGGAAAAAAACTTTTAATGCCCATTTTTGCATTTTGCTGTCTAGGTTGTACAAAAACTTGCAAATGGGACAAAGCTCACCTGTTAATCTTTTTATGGCTCTAGTGGTAGCAATGCTTTGTGTGTCATATTCTGAAAAATCTATCCTTCGATTTTACTGTCTAAGGGGAGTCTATTTGTCCATGCATACCGGTCTTTACAGACATTTCTCATACACTGAATGAAAAATGCAGGATAAAAGGTATATCAGAAATAAGACATTCGTCCTCATGTGTGTATAGCAGGAAGAAAATTTCTCATAGTGCAGAAACTGCCTACAAAACCAAGAGTAGATGAAACTATTACTACTAGTAATCCTAACAGAACCCTCTTTCTAGTTTTAACTTGATTTGCATTAAAACCAAGTTACAATACTAGTATTGTTAGTATTCCTTATGTTTTAATTATGAAGAGACAAGAGTTGAGATATGCCTAATTTTTAGGACTTCAAAGCTTTCTTTTTTCCAGGAATGTGCTGATTTGTAGCAGGTTTACATAGTACACAAGAAACTATCTATGAGGAAAGGAAATATTTACATCCAAAGAGAAAACAAAACCCTTGAATAGACTGAAACTATGAAATATTAATTTTCCGTCTTTATTTCTATTTGCAAGGTAGACGTAATCTTCCTACACCTTCACCCTACTGGTGGGCAAGAGGCTGGATTTCACTTGTAGGTGCTTCCATTTGGCATTTCTACTTCCTCTTTCCCAGAGGTTGTAAGGAACATCTGTTTGGTCGGCAAACACTTCCTAAACATCTGCACTCTCCATGTTGTATATGGTGCAGAGCCAGCCCCCAGCAGCTGCTGCTGCTACCTCCCTACAAGAGCAGTGTGCAGAAGAGGCAGCTGAAGGTGTATCTTCTTGTGCATCATCTAGAAGATAGAAAGGAGTCAGTGCTGCCATTGCTGCCATAGATGGAGGCAGAGGGCACAGGGAATGTGGTTCCCTCCTTGTAACACTTAATAATAGGCTACCTAGATTACAAACAGCACAGCTGACAAATCTGTTACACACTAAACTAGCATCTAGAAAGCTGGCTCTCATAACTTGGACATTAAAGAAAGTCCATTGGCTTTCAGGCTGCCAAGATCATTACCCTGCAGTTTTTATTTTTTAATGAGAAAATAGTCAATCACTCTCTGAATGTCTTCCTAACATTTGGGATCACTTCGTTCTCTTTTATGAGATGGTCTTCAACATGAGGCATTAGAATTTACAAGGCAGCAGACTAATTATCTTGCTGTAAAACACCAGCCTTGATGGTCGGCTCCAATCTTTTCTGACATTGTAAAAGTTATACAAATAGTTCTCACTAATGTTGGTAGAAACAGGGTGCATAGCTCGAGGACAGATTTGTCTTGTATGAAATGAAAATAATTGAGACTGTTGTCAAGATCTGAGCTTTTCTTTGAGTGTTAATGTGTTTTGGCAAGACACGTCAAAACTATATCTCGTATTGAAAGACACTCATCCTGGAATGCTAGATAGGAACATGCAAAATGAGCAAGCCACCAAACATTTCATAGCTTCCCCATAGCCTAAAAACCTTTTTTTTCAAGTGGGTTCAGCAATTTTCTGTTGATAAACAAGTGGTTATCCTTGAGGATGACATTTGTTCTCTGTTCTGGACAGTTATCACTGAAAGAAAGTTTCAGTTGTACCTTTTAAATAAAGACATGCATGATTTTTTTCTCTCAGAAGAAAGGCTTTTGAGGTTTTATGCACAGCAATCATACCCTCATTTTTCATTAAGAAAAATACTGTACCAATATTGGTTACTGGTTAAAGAGCAATGTGTTGTTTGGGTTTTTTTTAATCCAAGCTCCCTTTGAAATCAGTATCTTTTAGATGTTTTAAACATTTTTATTACTCCTTACAAAGAACATCTTTGTGCATCAATTGGTTTAACTCTGTGTATGTGGATCTCTTACCACTATATTTTATTTGCTTCTGTATTAGATTCTTCATCTGGTTTTTGCCATGCATAAGAAAAACAATCAGTGTTATGGTGGATTCTTGGTGTTATCCCCAGGAATCAAGAAATCACTGTCTTTGATTCTCTTCATTCTTTGTCAAGCAGATATTATTTTAAATTTCCGAACAACATATGTCAGCAAGTCTGGCCAAGTTATATTTGAAGCAAGATCTATTTGTATCCACTACGTGACCACCTGGTTTATCATTGATTTAATTGCTGCACTTCCTTTTGATCTTCTTTATGCTTTCAACGTCACTGTGGTAAGTATTAACCTGTCTTTTTTAATTGTTCTTTTTTCAAAAGGGGTTTGTTGGGTTTTTTTTTCCAGATCTGGAGGCTAAAACTGAATGAACTAAAATATCTTGGTATCTTTTTCAGTTTTGTAGTGTATTTTCACTTTGGATGCTGAAAGAAGGAATACAATGTAATTGTACATATAGATTAAAAGTATTATAAGATTGAGTGTCAAAGTGGCCATTCATTATCATGAAAGACATATGTACCATCTTTTTTTAATTCAATTATCCATTGTAAACAGTCACACCTATGCTAGCTTCATATTTCTTACTGTACTCAAATACATATCCCTATGGCTTTTGCTCTCTTATGCTTTATAACATCAACTGTGGTAAAGTAAATCATTGCTATGGTCACTATGGTCAGCGTTCATCACTGAGCCAGGAATCTTCTTTATCTTTATCTCTGTATTCTAGTGCAAAAATTTCAACATGATCACCAGTTTTTGTGTGTTCTAATATCTATTACTTACAACTGCCATTAACTTCAGCTTTAGTTTCAACTCATCTTTTTTAGGAATATAATGATAAAATGCTTAAGCTTCTTTGAAAAATGTGTGGGTCTAATATTTGGTGATGTCACAATCATGTTGGGGTACATTTGTATTGGTTTACTTATGCTAAGACAGAGGTTCTTCTTCTGATAGGCCTATTAGAGTTAATAGAGTAACAATCTACTGAGGAAAAAAAAACAAAACCCACCACAAATCAACCAAACAAAAAAACACACAAAAAATAAAAAAACAGACACCCCCTGCCCCTCCAAATCAGAAAGTTTAATTTTGGGAAAAAAGTGTTGACAGAGATGTCTCAATTTTGCAGGTTTTTCACATAAAAGATTTAGGCTTTTAAGCTGTCCACTTTCTAATTCTCAGAATTTTGATCTTTTGTAAACAGATACACTCAATCTCATTTTCATTAAATGTGAGTTACAGACAAGTACCTAGATGATAAGATAGACACACATCAGAAAAAACATACTAAAAAAACAGTCAGGAAGCCTCCCATGCAAGTTATCCTCTTTGGTTTTATCATTTAGTTCCATTTCCTTCAATAATTTCCCTTTTCACTCCATTTGTTATATTAAGAACTGTCAATCTGATGCTAGTGCAGTAGCTGTTAAAACCAGAGAGTTAATAGTTCCACATTCTTCAATCACTTTTTTTGTAAACTGTGGGTAATCTGTTTAAATACACTACTATCTCAGTTAATCCCTTACATTAAAACCAAACAGCCAGCATAATTGTGTTGCTTTAATTTCCATTAAGAATTTTTCATTGAATGAACCAGGTCTGATCTTTTCTTTCAAGTAGAAAATTTAAAAACAAAAATTGATCTTTTTTTCTGTTTTCTTTTCATTGGGAAGACTGATATGCTTTCTGTACTGAATTCTGGAAAAGAAAGTGTTATCCAACAATTATTTTTACAGTTAAAATGTCACAATATTAAAAATGCTACTATAATATGATTAATACACATCTCCTGTCAGTTGTACTTTTAAACCTTTTTTCCCTAATAAGATCACTAGTACAGTGATGAAGAATATCCAGGGACATTGAAATGTCACTCTGTCAGTACTGGATCCTTAATAAGATAATTAATGATAAAGTCCTAATACTAAGCCCCAAGTAATAAATGATCTATACCCATGTTGATCTCATAATTAACATTTGCTATCAGTCATAGCTCCCTGCATGCTTCAAGAGTTAAACACCTTGTCAAAAGTTTTTGCAAGGTCTAGTCTGCTTTTTACACTTTCTTTGGCCAGACTTTGGTAGCTAGCTGCTACATGGCAGAGACCACTACATAGTAGAGAGTCAAGGGCCAACCACCTCTTCTCTCTGGTAACTGAGACTTCAGAGTCTGCAGTCTGTGTTCGCCCCAGCAAACTTGGTCGTTTTGTTCTCTATATGACTCCCCAGTGGGAACACAGTGCCTTACTATATCATATACTATATCATATTTCCTATTGTGGCAAGACTTGGCAACTGTTAATATAATCCTCAAGATAACAATGACTATCAACTGTTTCAAGTGGGGGGGTGGTGTGTTAATCACATTCCACTGTTTTCAGTCTTTATGATTTAATAAGCCATTTCCTCATGTCTGTTCTCAGATTTTCACTCCATCGACTCTCAGATGTTGCCTCAACAGAACGGTGAGAAGGGGCATCAGGGAGCATCTCACTCCTTTGCTGTTCAGGCCCCAGCACAAAGGCCAAACCGTTAGGGATGCTATAAATTCTGCAAGCTATAGGTATAGTGCCATACATACATAGGTATGTATGGCACATAAATGTCATCCTCCAGGTGGAGATTTGTGGAGTTAGAGTGTGTGAAAAAGTTGTGGAGTCTCTCACCATCCTTGGAGATATTTCAAAAGAAAAAAGTGAAACTTGTATGAGTTGGCTCTACTGTCTTTACTCCTTAAAGGCATTCTTTGGAGTTCTGACACCTCAGGCATGTTTCTGTCTAACCTTGGTGCCTGCTGACACGCCAGCTTCTTCCTTGTATTCATCTGACATAAAGGATCCCTTAATCTGTGGAAATGTGGTGTGAAATGCTGCCAAAGTAAAAAAAGCAGGCCATTAAGCACTAGTTGTAACGATTGAATTTTCTCCTCTCTGAGTAACTATTGGTTGTTATAGAGCAAGAATATAATTTCTTGAGGAAAACCAACTAACCAAGCAGACAAAAAGGATTAAAGATCCCTGCCACTAGCCATTTCTTAAAATGTATCATGTTTCCTTATTAATTCCTTTTTGCCATAGGAGATGATTCTTCCAAGCAGAGAATTTCATCACTAGTTTGTAGCAACTTTATTTCTCAGTACTTCTGAGTGCTATGCTATGATTGAGTTTGTGTTAGTTTTAGATAAAATTCTGTCTCTGTCATTTTGACAGAAAAAGGTTAACCCAGTTAGTCTAAAATGATCAACCAAATGGAAAATTTAGACGGTTTTATAGCTGTGGGCAAAGCAAAGTCTATGCAGGCACAAGTATGAGTGCTGACTCTTCACTTTGTCTTTCTAAATTTGTGACATAGAAAAGAAAGCTGCCTGATGACATTTCAGGTCTTCCAATGACAGACTGGACACAATACAGGAAGAGTGTTTGGCATGACTAATGAGAAAATTCCATACAATTACATATCATTAATTACATCTCAATTACATATCATTAATTACATCTGTATTCAAATTTATGCAGACATTATTTTGAAATGAGGTGGTCTTTAGGCCTTAAAATGAAACATGTTTCCATGTTAAAAAGAATATTATGATATCTGACTTGCTGTTTTTGTATCTATCAGAGTTCTGTAACTTAATAAAAATGGCCATAATTTAGTCACAAGTGATAACTGGCAGGACTTGTCTTATTATTGTAATAGCCCTTTTGAAATTTCTTATTTGTAAGAATCTAATAAGAATTAATTTCACCAAAGTTATCATTGTTTAGTTATGACATGGTAGAACACAGGCACCCAGGTAAAGATGAAGGCTCCGATGTGAAGGCCATAGAATATATACAGTCACTATATGTACAATCATTATAAATATGTTTATATATTATTACAACACCTTGAAGATTTAGTTGTGAATAGGGACACCTTTATGTTAAGAGTGCAACAGAACCATGTTTGGCTCAAACAAGCTCATGAGAGGGAAGAAAAGGAGACTTTGGGAAATTAATTGCCACCAAAAAAGAGGCATGGTATTCAATTAGAATAATTATATTTTAGCTGTTATATGATTGTATAAATACAAACATGTCAATTCCTTTAAATATTTTACAGCCTTCTGCCCCAGTCTTGTAGATGTTCTTGTGCTTAAGGCCACAAATATAACTAATTTCACTGACTCACTGTAAATTACAAAAGATGGATAAAAGAAATGCAAGAAGAGAAGACCCTGTAATTGTTTGCATGCTCTAATGTCAGATCTTATTCCTGACAGCAGTGAACTTCAAAGTATTTTAAATAAGTGTCATGTTTTTGTTGATTTTCTTTTTTCCCCTGCTATGTACATGAGAAAAAATGCCAAGGTTCTCAAGAAAAAAAATTAAATAATGGGCAGTAAATACTGCATGAAGAAGCTTGTAGTAGAATTACTTATGCACTATCAAAACTAGCAAAAAAGAAGAATGTTTGTAGACTTTTTATTTTCTTTCTTTCTAGCTGATGCATGTATCCTATGTCAGCCAGGTACCTAGGAGGCATTAATCCTAATGTCTCGTTAAAAGAAGGGGGAAAAAAGCTTACAGTTAATGAAAATTATGCCTATTTAATTTTAAAAAAATGAAATTAAAAATACATGGGATCCTAATCTGCATATTGTTTGCTAACTCTACCCAACAGCTGAAAAATGAGCCAAGGCCAAGTATATTCCATGCAAAACTGGGAGCTGTGCACAGTCTGGTGTGGATGTAGGTTGGAGGATGCTCTGGAGGGGTGGGGTTATCCAAAGAATGTTCACTTTGTGCATCGCTGCATCTCCTCTGCGGCCAGAGCGTATAGACTTCATAAACAGATGTACACTTAGGATTCTTAGCAGATTATGTGTTGTTTTTGCTGCATACACTTGAAAAGTAGTAATATTTTAGGTAAGGAATTTAAGAAGTAACATTAAAATTTTTAACATTTTGGGCTCTGACAGAGCTACTGTTCTGTACTAAGAGACAGTTGTAGCTCTCTACAACTACCTGAAAGGGGGTTGTGGTGAGGTGGGTGTTGGTCTCTTCTCCCAAGTAACTAGTGATAGGACGAGAGGAAATGGCCTCAAGTTGCACCAGGGGAGGTTTAGACTAGATATTAGGAAGAATTTCTTTACTGAGAGAGTGATCAAACATTGGAACAGGCTGCACAGGGAGGTGGTGGAGTCACCATGATTGGAGGTGTTCAAAAAATGTGTAGACAAGGCACTTCAGGATATGGTTTAGTGGGCATGGTGGTGGTGGGTTGATGGTTGGACTTGATGATCTTAAAGGTCTTTTCCAACCTTTATGATTCTATGATTCTCTGATTACATGAAAATGTGCCCAGGTCCCTGAACAAATCTGAGTCTCCATCACTTCTCTGCTTCCTTGTTCTGCAACAGATCTGCTACATGTTATTGCCTCTTCCAGGGTTAATTATAAATCTGGTTTCATCTCATACGTTGTTGAGTTAAGCCTACTGTTTGGCTGTTACCAGAAACTGAAAATCATCTTTGCTTGAAGAGGGATGTTTTGTGGTTTCATATTGGAATCAAATGAACATTGGTCAGTTTGACAATTATGTTTCTCTCTAGAGCAAGGAAGGATACATTTTTACAAAACCATAGATTTTTAAGTTAAATGCAAAAAAAGACTTTGCATGAAAAAAAGACAAAAAGAAAGATCTCCTAGTATTTCATGTTTGTTTGCTTCAAATCGGGAATAGTAAATATATTTGTACACCGCAAAAGTAAACACTTTTTTTAAACCATCTTCTTTCTTATTCTCTGCTGTCTTAAGATTTAGTTTAAGCATATTATACAACTATGTAACTGAGTGAAGAGTGGGCAAAAATTATAGAGCTTTAGAAGATAGTTTCCTTTCATTGAAACAAGAGGACTGTGTGATAGAAGTCAACTGTTAACAAGTTGTTTTCTCTCCCTGTTCTCCTAGGTTTCCCTTGTCCACCTCCTGAAAACAGTGCGGTTGCTACGCCTCTTGCGTCTCCTTCAAAAGTTGGATCGTTACTCCCAGCACAGCACAATTGTTCTTACGCTTCTCATGTCCATGTTTGCCTTGCTTGCCCACTGGATGGCCTGCATTTGGTATGTCATTGGGAAAAGGGAGATGGAACAGAATAACCCCCTTACCTGGGACATAGGTAAGTTCTTCTTTCCACCATGTACATTTATATGTACACATACATGTGTCTATGCAAATATATATATGTGTAAAAACATAAAAACACACATATAAGCCAGTCAGTATTTCCTTCTCTGTTTAATCTTATAAAATTATTTAGTGTTGTTTGTAGAGAAAATTAATTACTTCAATTCCATATTTTTTTAGCAAGCAGGTTATATATTGAATGTAGATATTCCTTGAAAGCTAAGTGCCTAACAAGAAAAGGACAGAAAATTTCACTCAGAATTTTTTACTCTGTACCAAGTCATATAAATTCAATACAATTTATGTATATCAGAATTTTGATGATTTGGTTCCTAAGAAGTCTTCTCTAAATTTGTAAATTGAGAAGTACATATCTGATGAGAAAAAGAATGTTCCTTTAACCTCTAAATAGTGTGTGTTTGAGTTTTGACATATGTCTTTCATTTGCATAGATGTAAATGACTGATTTTAAGTGGGAGGAGTGATGGAGGTGGGAGATTTCTTTTTCTTTCTTTTTTTTGTAACCATCACTTGTTGTTTAAAACCTCTCCTGAAGGAGTTGCCCAAATTTTATGTGGCTAATGTGGTAGCAAAAATGCTCAGAAATAAAGACCAGTCTGTGGACAACCTCTAACTAAAGAGATTGGTGCTCAGAATATCAGGTTAATCTGAAAAAGATTATTAAAATTAAAAGAAAACAGAAAAAGTGGAAAAGAATTAGATTTTTAAGAGTGATCCAATGTTTAGTTTCCATCCTGGCCTTCGTTCTGATTTCATTGAGTGTTCCAGATTGACTAGAATTTAAGCCTTTCCTCTTTGTTTAAGGTTTATTAATATTTCTAAGGGTTGTACCCATGTGTGGTGGTACAATGGGGAAACAATATACCTTGTATAGGAGCCTGGCATCACCAGGCACTCGTACACTGTCGAAGGTGTGTTATCCGCTAGTGCAACAGCTGATATTCCACATCTTCCCACGTGGGTCATTCTGCCTTTACTGTAGAGGTGCATTTCTTCTGCTGTCTTTCTCAGATGCTATATCAATATCAAGCATCTCTTGTTCTCCCTTTTTTTATAGTTCCTTGTGTTCTATCTTTTAATTCTACTGTATTTACCTTTAGCCTCAATCTACTGTGTGTTCACTGAAGCAGGAGAGGAAACAAGGCCAGTGATAGAGCTAATTTAAAGGGGGAAGCCCTGCTATTTTCTTTATGCTGTTAGATGTTAAAGACACAATTAAAAAGCATATGAATAATTTAGAATATGTAAGTTATCTGTGAGAGGAAAAGAATGCACATGTGTTTCTTTCATAAACAAAGATTATCTAATGGGGAGACAGAGTTTCCCAAGAGAAACAATATTTGGTGGGAGGAATGATGCAAACACCTGTGACCGAAGGCTCAATGACATGCATTTAAGCTGCAGTATGACCAATTCTTATCTCCTTTAATTTCTTTCTTCTCTCTTAACACCTTTATGATATATCTAAATATCACCTATTAACGATAGTCTGAAGGAAAAATTACAAGTATGTTAATGGTACCTGACCTCAGACAAGGTGAGGATGCTGGGTCAGGAAGAGGAAAAGAAGAAAGTTAGTCCAATACACATCTCTCCTGTTCATCCATAGGTTACTGAAAGCTTTGTGGAGTCTTTTTATTCTTCTAGTTGGTTGTTTATTTCTCCTTCCCTTTGTAAGCCAGGTCTGTGACCTGCTGCTGAACTCCTCATAGGGTGCAAACCTCTCAGAGAAAAGACTGCAGCTGTAGGGGAGAATCTACAAAGCAAGCCCACTGTGCACAAATTGGTCAAATACTGCCAACAGAAAAACAAATCCAGATAATACGAAGAATAGTAAAAAGAAGAGTCTCTCCGGTGGGAAGTAGCTATGAAGACACATTGTCAGCTTATGTAGGCCACAAATGATTTCAAAGCATTCATTGCAGTCCCAATGATAAGAATGGGCTGCATCCTTGCTCCCCTGGTGGGGCTGCTGGCAGCGCTCCCCACGCAGCCTGTCCCTCTCTCTTTTCCCTGAGCTGAGGCCGCGTTCAGGAAATTCTTCTCATATCTCCTGGGGCTCTTGGCATTTATTGCTACGAAAACATTACCTTTCACCCCTCAGTTTTGTTCTCTCTCGGGCAATGGCACTAATAAGCAAATGTCCCAACAACCTCATTAGAACAAATCCCAGTTTAACTGGAACAGAACCATTTTACAGAAGTCCCATCTGCGCCTCAGTGAAGAGTTGTGTCTGGGTAATTAACACACTGATCATCTTCTAGTGGGCTTCCTAGGCAGGAGCTGCTCCTTAACAGCCTCTCACCACTGGCTCACCTCAACTTGAGACTCTGTGACCTTCCCTGGACAGCTGCAGGCAATGAACCTCCCTCTTGGATGGGCCAAGGCACTTCTTGGTGGTTTAACCTCCTAGGCTTTAGCCAGCTACCCGGCAAAAGGACTTAGGTGTTGAGCTTACAGCCTGGTTTTATTTTAGTTTTTTTGCAAAAGTGTGTTTTTACATTTTTGTCTGGAAAGCCATTCTACCATCTTCATGGATAGTCTCTATAATATTTAGATGTTGTAAGTGTAAAATAAAAATTATACTGCAATGACTCCTGCAAAGCTCCTATAAATATTAGTTCTGTACCTGTCAGAATGGTTATTTCTAAAGTTCTCTTTAGCACTAAGTTAAATATTTTATGGTTTTGGGGATTTGTTTGGGGGTTTTTGTTTGTTTTTTTTTTTTTTAAGGAAATAGTTTTAAAAAGTTAAAGCATTAGAAACTGTTTTTTAAAAAAAGAGTCCAGAAAACTCCACCCAATATTTTGCAAAGACCACTTCAGTGCTGATAAAATTTCTCTTTAAGCTTATGTGTCACATATATGAGCAGAAAAATAAGATTATGTAATTACTTCAATCAGTGCAAATCCTGTTGCTCTCTACATGCAAACTACTTGCTGATAAAACACAATGAAGTTAAGTCTTAGCCCGCTATGTGCCGTAATTTTTGCTACTCTGTTGATACACAACTACTTATATTTAAGTAACCTTTCTTTTCACCTTAAGAAAACTTCAAACAACCAGTCCCCTACACCTCACAGCATCCATGTAGGACATATGTTGAGGGGAGAAACGTAGGTGTGATTTAGGGCTTGAGTGATTAAGCAAAGTAAAATGAGATTTGGAGATCATAATGAATCACAAACAAATAATGCACAGAGAAGAAAGCTTGCTTTCGGATGTAATAAAGATAGTGTTATTGTAAGACACTGATGATAATTCTGTTCTGTATGAAGGCCTGACCTGGAAATTTTTGTGCAGTTTTGGAGAGCGTGTAAAAGAGATTTCTACTGCAGTAGAGTATGATCCTTAGTCTTGTATTTACAAGTTTTAATTTTCAAACTTTCAATTTTATTACATTAATACCAAAACTGGAGACCCAAGTTTCCATCAATAGATCTTATACAGAGTTAATTCCAGACATTAGGAGGCTTCCTAATTGGCAGCATTAAAAAAAATACAATGCAAAAATATCATTCCTGTAATTTTTTTATTCAAAATAATATGTCTTACCCTTGGAAAGCTTTTTGTTCTTCACTGGAGTGTCTCAGTGAAGAAGCAGAACTGAAGAACTGGTCTGCCTGAAGAACTAGTACCCTGGTACAGGTGCTGCAATGCATACAACAGCTGAAATATAGGGATGGATTTGTTCTAAGAAAGGAAAAAGATGCCTGGAATGAAAGGAAGACCTCTTTGATTTTTTTGTTTGCTTCTATTTTGCGGGGGAGAGGCAGAGGGAGAAAACAGCTTTCAGCAACATTCTTACTCCATTTCGTGATTCCTGAGAAACCCTGCAGCACAGATTTAACGACCAAGGCTTTGCTAACACTTAAAGCAAACATTTTAAAGCTGCAGTACTGTTAACATAATACATTGGACCTTGCTGTGCTATCAGATATGCACCATAGCCCAGATCTCACAACATTGACTTCAGTGGGAGTAGCATTTTATTCTGTGTATCTATTTCTCTGGCTAATTTAAACAAATGAGGTGCTTAATTTGCATTTGGATTAGGGCAATGGGAGTGATAACGTTCTCCCTATGAAAATACTCAGAACCAAAAAGTGTATTTGCTTGGTTCTTGCTGGACCTAATTGGGTTTTATTAAAAAATATTTATTTCATCTTTTGTCCTTATTCAGACAACATTCTCATTATAAATAATTTTAAAACTTGGCTACATTCACAAATTTTTGCCATGTGGTTGCAAAATGAGAAAGATGTATTGTCTGGGAATATTTTTCATGAACTGTCATGACACGGTGTCATTGGGACATTTACCAATGTAGCACAATGTTAGAATCTGGATCTTTTGCTTAGCTCTGGTATTGCTATTTTAACTGATTACATGAGGTATTTGGAAGATATGCAGTATGACCACTGTTTTCAGGTGCTAGAAACCTTGACCTCAGCAAGTTCTCCCATCTCGGGAAACAGTTGTTCCACGTGCAACACCTTGACTCTAACATCTGATAAAAACATGACTCCCAACTGGTCATTCCCACCTGCTTCAGACAGTGGTAGGCTCCTTGTCCTGCTTTGCCCTTCTGCAGTTGTCAGATCCCCCTCTGTCACACTGCACCTTGCTTCCCTCACTTGTTCTCATTGGTGAAACCGATGATTCCCTGAGACATGCCATGATTTTCAGCAACCTGTAAAAATAAGATTAATTTTCCATTAGCTGACACTGAGTAGAGGCTAGACTGTGTGGAGGTTCCTGGCTGATCCTACCGCTGTAATTCCACTGATTTCAATACATTGTCTCTCATTTCTATACGTTTAACTGGTATCAGATTTAGGCATAGGTTCTTTATCTGCTGTCTGCTGTTTTGAATTAGTATATACCAAGATATTCCCCTTCAAGTTCTTATCAAATATGAGAAATGACTTTTCAATCTGTCTCTACGGGAAACAGATAATATTTAAAATGTTTCCTGTTGCTAAAGGCGTTCATTCTGTGAGAACCATATGAGCTGCTGAAACACTGATGTCTTGAGTGTAGTGAAGAGATTAGGACAAGGCCAAGAGTCAGGGTGCTGGTTTCCTTAGATAGTCAAAGCTGTCAGGTATAATTTGTGTAATTGTTTTGAAAAAAAATTCCTTCCTGTCCACCAGAAATTCAGCTGCAACTTTTTATTAGTCCACCCGCAGTAACACTTGTAATATTCTGACTATGAAGGAGTTGTTATCAAAGCAAAATTTAAAACCAAACCAACCAAACCTGTGTTTTTATAGGAAAAAAAGTGTAAAAAGTGTATTTATTTACTTTGGGAGAAGCTTTAAAATCAGGTCTGGAAAGGGTATTCTTCAGTTTTTTAATTCTTTACTTCAATAAAATACCTCTCCTCTCATCTCAGGATTGTACTCGTTTTCTATTAGTTTCATAATTTACAGCACTTCTGAAAAGAATTCAGTCATGACCAAACCACTGTACTTTCACATACTCTGAAACCGAAAACTTCCCCCCCACATTTTGTTTATCACACACTTGCAGTCAGAGCCTTTAAAGGGACTTAGATACCTGGCTCCCTGTGAAAGATTTATACCCTGAATTAGCTCTCAGGGCAATGGGTGGCAGATTTAGGTGCAGAATGCGTTGCATAGCACCTGGGTGGAACCAGTAGGACATGCTGAAAATAGGGTTTTGCCATCAGGCCCTTTCACTCAAGATTTATATGCCTTTATATTCACAGCTGTGAAGCAGGTTGTTCTGGTGAAAAGCAAAACAAGAGGCCACAGATTTCTTTTGGTCACAGAAGGAGGGAAAGGGATTGTTACCAAATTTCACTTTTCAGTATGGGGTTCAGGCACTGGAACTTGTGTCTAAGGTATGGAATATACAGGTACAAGGTAAATCTCTTCAAGAGAGCACCATATCCTGGTGTATGGGTTACTTCATTCAGCATTCTTCCTTGAGTCCTGATTGTTTTTTTCCTTCCCAAACTGATGTGATTTCAACAAAGGATCGGCCAATGTCTGAGTCTCTACTCAGAGTCTCCAGTGTCCAGGTGAAGCTAGAGATGAAAGCTTGAACTCTCCAAGGCTGAGGACAACAGAGATCTAAAGTCTTTCATGTTTCTTTTTACCAGTGAAGTACTAGGTAAAATGACTATATACTCTTTTTTTTGCAATTAAATGTCTTAGAGCTATGCAGTGGTGGGTGAGAGAGGAAGAACAAGAGCTCACAATGACCTTCCTCATTGAGTCTTTCAGGGGATTTAGATGCAGGGGCAAGTTGGCTAAAGGATCCCCACTGGATGCAGATAGGAGAGATGCTCTGAGTGTCTTAATTATGCAAAGGTAGTGGCATTTCTGGCCTGATGCAGAAGTTTATTGATATGGACTATCCAAAAGGTAGGTGTCTAATGTCTTAGATGCAAACTTGAGGTTACACTCTTGAGTTTTGGTTCCTAAATTCTATTGAAGCCCTTTGTGGCTCCCCAGTAGCTTTGGTCTTATCAGAATTTCATAAGTCAGCATTAAGCTGGAATATCCGTTGAGAGAGTCATTGCCCTGTAACTCTCTTAAATTTCAACTGCTTGAGAAGTTTTTGGTGTTGGAAAGCTTTTTCTAAGCTTATGCTAAGAAACGTGTGGTGGTCTTTGCTAGTTTTCTTAAGGTCCTGAACAATTTTGCAAGGAATTCTGAAGGTGCACATTTAAGCGTACTCTTGACAATAGATGCTTGTCACATTATTTCCTTTATTCAGGTTAAAACTCAGGCTAACTTCTTTTCAGAAGAAAGACTATTTTTAGGTATGTGTATCTGCTAATTCTTCCTCAGATAATGTGTGTAAGTGAGCTAATACAAAATTCTGGTGCTCTTGGACCCAGCACAACCATTAAGTAATAGTAGAGATCATATTGGAAAAATCAGTGTCATTACTCCCATTCTTGGTCAATACAATATATAATTTGTTAAAGCAATAATTAGTTGACTCTTGACTCTTAGTATTTTCATATTATATTAATCCTCATAATGTATTGTAGAAGCAGGTAAATAGTCATGTATCATGAAGTCTTTGCAAAGCAGTTTAATGACTTAAGTGGCTAGATGTGACAAAAGAGTTGGTATCAAAGTTGAGATAGAGGCTTGGTTTATATTTTTCTTTTTTATATATGGGTGGTCTTAACTATTAATGGTCTGAGATCATTCCAGCTCGGTCTCTGTACAACATTTCCTTCTGTTAGAGAATTAATAAATTTGTTTTTGAATGTGGCATGGGCAGTTTTTACCAAATCCAAGCATTCAAAAAACAGAACTAAAAGAAGTATAAAAAATAATGAGATTTTTCAATTGTGTAATAGTCAGTCCGCTTTTGAACCCTAGGAGATTCCTATTTTCAACATATTCTTAGCAACATTGACAACCAGGAACTTAAATTTAAAAAGCTATGAGAGCTGAGATTTTGTGTGATCACAGATCTGCATGTACTGAGGCTGTCAGGTAGATCAGCTAACAAGTCATGGAGTAAAACCATAGGAATGATCAGGTTTTGGACCCAGGTGATATAGCTGGTGCATGCAGGTATGTGTACCTACTTCTGGATTCCAGACCTACCTTCTGGAGTTTGAGGCTGGACCTATGACAAAACAGTTTCTAGTAATTTCAGCAAATGTTCAGCTTATTAAGACCTAGTAATAATGAACTACAACTGGAGTCTTGGGAAAGACTGCAGCTGGCATCTGCTTTCACACTGCCAGGCAGGCAGCAAGGTTCAACCCAGGTCCCTGGCACTCCCTGGTCCATTTTGATCCCATTTGCTGAGGGTGGGAACAGCAGTTCAGTTAATTTTGTTGTATTGATAGTATTAAGTGGATCTTCTTCACTGCCAGAAAGAGTAATTCTAAATTTCCAAGGCTCTTGGCCAAGAAATCTGTATTCTGCTATAAAATACTGGTCTAGTTTCACTGCTCCAAATGCACACAGCCAGCAGGTTAGAATTGGCATCTGTAGATTTATGAATCCTTGCAAGGGGGGAAACAACTTCATGCTGACTAAAATGCACAGGACATCATTCACTAGCCATGGTCCGTTGTTCATTTCAATCTCTCATGTCTATACCTGAACGTTTGATTTTAATCTCTCTTTTAGTTTGCTTCATTATGGTTTTTATTATTGGTATACTTAAGATTTTGTCACTGGTAACAACAAAATCTGTTACTTTGGAAGTATGGTTCTTTCTAATTTTTTAACAGGTGACTTTAAGAGAAAGAATTAAAAAATATAGTTGTGTCATGCATCAGTGCTGACATAGTCAATTTTGTAAAATGAATTCTAATGTTTTGTTGACCTGGGGTATCTGTATTGAAGGTCCATTGTTGTGTAGAATATACATAACTGTATGCTCACCTGTCTATTTTGTATGTCAGGGGGCTGGAGCGGGGGAATGAATTAATCTGTCTGAAAAGTCACTTCTAATTAATATATGAAGGAAATGCTTGATGATTACCACTCTTGTGAAGTATTTTGGGGCATCAGTATCTAAGAGACTCAGCCAACTACTTTGGGTTATTTCTTGCAGCACTTACATGAAATAAGCAGCCCCTGGACTGTCATACAGGAATAATAAATAGGAATAAACTAGATGACCAAAACAAGACAATTACTTTGAAGCTGTGAATCTTTTCAAAGCACTCATCTCACAAATAATTACAAACATCCTTTGAAAAGGACAAGGAGGTATCAGAGTACTGAAGCATTTCACAGTGATGAAGTTACTCTAAAGCAGTTGAAACAGAAATTTTAAACCCTGGGAGAACACCTTACACTGTAACGCTTTTAAATATTTGCAATGTTTTTTGAATCCCTTTGAGTTTTAATCCTCAGTAAAAGTAATGCTTTTATTGTACACACAATGCGTACATTTTCCATGAATTAATGTTTGTGGTTCACAATTTCTAGCCTTGCAAGAACTAAAATAGATAAAGTAATTGAAATAATGGAAGTATTATAGTAAATAAATGTACTTTTTTTTTTTTCACAACCACTACCAAACATTTCTTTAAATTTTGCTGGATACCTTACCTGAATGGTTAAAACAATACTGGTGTAGAATATACCCAACTTGGAGAAGCTGGTAGTGTGAAATATTTCTGAAAGAAAACTTTTCCTTTTAGCTGATTGGGATACACTTTTGCATAAGTATATTTAGGAAGGGAAGGTTCATCGAGTTTATGAAGAGGAAATCCTATTTTTGGATAATCATAGTTATGCACAATTTTTAGTGCAACACAAGCAGAGGCACATAGATTTTCATTTGTTTGTCAGTCTGTTAGAATAGACACAGATAAATTTAACTGCTACAGGGAGCTTTCATATGCACAGCTGTAATCACCTGGATGTGTGCTGGAAGTGTGCATGGAAACCTTTCTGCACATGGTAAAGACCTACAATTACAAATGAAGGCCTCATAAAGGCTTATCTGAAAACCTGGCCCTACTTTTCTTCCTGATTTCTATGTAAAATATACTTTCTAGGAAAGGTTTTCTTTATCAACATCCCTCATTTCAGACCTGTGTATACCAGATCTTGTCAGAATTTAAAATATAAATTTAATTTTTTAAATATTAATAGAAAATAATTTTGTGGAAATAATGCAATTTTGCATTTGAAAACCCCAAACACTATTTTTTGATGGAGCTGTGCCCAACCAAAGAGTCATCTGTTGAACTGAACTGAAACATTTGCCTTGTGTTTGGTTTAACATTAATTTGTATTTCAGCTGCTTTGGGCCTTATATAGGTTTTATTTTGTCATTCTTCCCCGCTGTTCTTTTCTACAGGCTCAGTTCCTTGATTAAACTGTGTTTTCCTTTACGCACCATGCTTTGCATTCTGATTGAATGATTTTAGCAACCACAAAATGCCCCAGGACTGAGATAACCCATTGGATTTGCAGCCCAGAAAAAAATAGGGATGAAAGTACCTTATTAAAGGGAGTGTGAGGTCTTTATGTAGTTATTACTACATGTCCAAGGTTGTGTACCTAGGAAAAAAATTTTGGACAATTTTTAAGTGAAAAGTAAAAATCTGGTGTGTGGGTGAATCCCCTGAGATTTGACAAAGTTGAAAGTGTCCTTCTGTGTCTAACTGTAGATTACCTACATATCGTTCATTAATTCCACGAAGCGGTTTTTATCTCAATGGAAAAGCTGTGTCTGAACCAATTTCTGCAAGCATAATAGAAATTTGCGGTGCCACACGTTGGGGGAAAATCTGCTCAATGTACACACCATAAGAGGGAATAGTCCCAAGAGGTAAATAACACCATGATCTTTCCACATGGCGTCTGTAACAGAAATACCATAGTTTATAATTTATTGAAAGTTGCAAATATTGTGCATAGAAACCTTACTCAGTCAATTAGAAATTACATCAGACTCCTTAAACCTTAACTGCTCTTATCTGGAGAGGACCTCTGGGGTTTATTTAGTCCACCCAGCTAGCTGACGCAAGACTATCACCAACACTAAATCAGGTCAGAAATGGCTTTCTCCATCCAAGTCCTGGAGAGGCCTCCATCTCTTTGGGTAGCTTGTTCTAGGGTTATGCCACCTTCTTTGGAGACCTTTGTACCAGTTTGTTAAAACATTAGTGTGTATTACACATTGGTGTAATAGGGTATTTTGTTATGATTTCTCAGAAATTTCTATTTCTGGTTTCAAAGCTCATGGCTTGGCTGTTCAAATTACAATGTCTCAATCCAGTTTAAACCTGTAAAGCCTTTGCTATATATTTTGAAATCTTTTCAGCAGCTACTTCAATATTTGATTGGACAGCCTCTTTCAGCCCCATCACCTAGGTAGAGATCCTAGAGTGTTAGAATGACATCTTGCATTCCATAGACATCCCATAATGACTAAAATTGCTTTTCTTCTATAGCACAAGCATGCCTTACATTTTTAATCTAGAAATGTACTTTGTGTATATTCCTATTATCTATTTACTTGTCCTTTTTCCTGCCCTTTAACAAAGCAGGTGCTTGATAAAAGACGGGTTTTCCTGCTAACAGAATAGAAAATAATTTCCATATAAAAATGAAGAAATTATTCAAGACTTTCTCCTTCCCAGACTTTCTCTTATTTTCACATACCTTGGAAAATATTTGTGCTTCTTTTGTACTTTCTGTACTCACTGTAGATGACAGTGCCTAAAGTTAACTAGTAACTACTTTCAGCAAAAGAAATCGATGTAGATATGTGAGAGCATGTCATGGCATGCTACAGTCTGTAAAGTTTAACACAAGCCAGATTCTGTAAAAATAATTATGCCTAATTTTTATAAATCATTTTTCATTGCCAGACCTAAGGTAGCTATAGATAAAAATGATAATCCTTAGGATTTCCCTGTATCATGTACTTCAAAAACAGGTCAGGTCTGCAGACACATATGTTTTGTTTCAGAACTACTATAACTTTAAACACACACTAGCTTTCTTCCTTACTTTTTATTCCTTTTTTACCTCAAACCTTCATTGCATTGCAAAGTCTTCGTTTCCTATTATGTTAAGACAACCTGGAGTAAAATATCTCTTGTTGTTGATTTTCCCCTCACAAAAGCCAAGTACGTTTGGATCTCAACGTCATTGATTCAAATGACACATAGAAAAAATCATATTGAAAAGTGTTACTTAGGTTGTAGGTTCGAGAATTAGAAAATTAAGGCAAGATCAAATCAAGTGTTAATACTGTTTATTGTATGGCTGCCTGACTAGGGCAGCGATCTGGTCCAGAAAGGAATACAGTGTCTCTTTAGGTAAGAATGCAGAGGAAAAGACATAGATGATATTGCAAAACCTGTGGAGCAAGCAAGGGGAGGACTGTAGTGAGGGTTAGCATACTTAGCTGTTATCTAACTAGCATGGGTGTCACCAGTATAAAGACAAGGAGAAATGGATGTCATGTAGACTGCAACAGTCTATGCTGACCCAAACTGAACTCCATACTATCAAATCATCCCCTGCGTGATTACATAGGCTAGTCAGATGAAAACTAGCATGGTTTTGTTGCAATTCTGCAATGACCCTTTCATTTGTAATTAGACCTGCTAAAGGAAATATCTTCTATGCTGAGGCATCTGCCTCTCTTTTACCAAGTTAGGAGGCTACATTTGGACGGGTAGAAGCTGCTAAAAATTGTCTTGATTGCTGAAGTGGGGGAGACAGCAGGACAGGGGAAGGTACCAACTCTCAGAGACCCTTTACTGCATTACTCAGCTCTGAGAAGCAGAGAGGACTCTTACAGAGGAGTCTAGAAGTAAACAGCCCCCTCTCACAGATCGCTGGTGCTTAAACAGGCACTATGAAAATACATGTAGCGTATTTCACTGCTTTTGTAAAAAATACAGTCCTCTTGGTATCTTGCTGTTGCAAATAAATAATACTTTCTTTTACAGATATTTTAAGGTATTGATTACCACTGCCATTGCCCCCGGAAGAATTTATTTGCAGATTCTGAGTCAGGACTGTTAATACAGTCACAGTTAGGACTGAGAAATTGCCATGTAAATAAAGCACTGAAAGACTTTAGCCTGAGTTTCTCTGCTGGTGAGACCTGAGCAGGTGAGAACACAAGGGCAGAGGTGAGATTCATTTACCGGCTATGCTACACTGCACACATACAGACCCAAAGTTTTGCTAGCAACCTTAAAACTGACGTTCTTCAAGGTTTTGCTTTGTGAGATTTCAATGTAATGTAATGCGTATTGCTTAAGAAGGAGGGTACTTATCTCATAAAAAAGACAGGAATGTATCACCTGCAGTAGCTCAAACACTTTTTGGCATAATTTGTACTCCAAACACATAAAACTGCAAAGCTGGTTTCTAACACTTTAGCTGACAGCATAGAAAAAAGTCATTACCATTAATTTTATTGCAACAGCACCTGGGATCCTAGTTATGGGTCAAGATCCTCTTGTCTCCATTGCTGAATGAACACAAGATAAAAAGGTTGCTCTTGCCCAAAAGGGCATTACACTCTAAATACAAGATAAGAAAAGCTCTAACAGATGGGTACAGACTGATGGAGCACAGGGAAGCGAAGAGGGCATAGACAGACAAGCTCTTTGCACTGAATGGACTAGAAGCACTAACGTTTCTAATTCCCAGCTTAGCTGCAAGGCATTTGGTAGCCTGGAAAAGGACAGTAACAGCCAGTTTGTCTGGCATTGATAAGGAAGTGACAGTGACAAAGTGACAGTGTGACCATCTCCTTAAAGTAGATGATTTGCAAATAATTTGTATACTGCTAATGATATGCTTGCAATCTTGTATCTTAAATTAGCTATGTGTTTAGACTTGGATGTTTTACCTGTAATCTAAAAATTAAATGAACATTATACAATATTACAAAAGAGCTGTTAATTTAATTATGTTATTAATTTCTTTCATTTTAAGAACCCTACAAAAACCTTGGGGGTTTTTTGGGGGGAGGGACAAACCAGGATCATATAAAAAAAATTGGAAGTCATTTGTCTTCACTACAAATGGCATTAGAGCTATTTATAAAGTGTTCCTCGTAAAAAGAAAAAGTTTAATTAAAATAATTAGCTATATATAGTGTTTTGTATGTATTGACCACCACAGTCATGGACAGTTGGTATTGAAAATATCCCCATCTTGTCCTTTCAATGAAGTGGGGAAGAGAAAA
Source organism: Phaethon lepturus (assembly GCF_000687285.1). NCBI lineage: Eukaryota > Metazoa > Chordata > Aves > Phaethontiformes > Phaethontidae > Phaethon > Phaethon lepturus. The sequence goes on along the minus strand of NW_010551309.1, from coordinate 4,334 downwards.
AAACCTGCTCACTTGGAAAAACATTAAGGGTTTAAATCTCCCACATATCCAAACATAGCCATCTGACAAATTACTGTTGAGAAGAGGTGTACATGCTTACCACAGAGAAGACAACTTTCCAGTACGTTTCTTTTCTAAATTTGCCTACTCCTTGATAAATGAGACTGAAGGGATTTATGACCTAGTTCTGCAGGAATGCAGGTGCACTTACCATGTACACTGGAGCTTCTATGCAACAGTAAGTATAAATATTTAGAGAATTATCATAAAATATCCAAAGGAATGTGTTCGCTGCAGATTTGCTGAGTTAGCTCTTAAAATTCTTATACATAGCTCTTATATGTAATATGGTCAGGTCTCTACCTTGGAATAACTGTATCTCTGCTGTAAGGGAAATCTTTATTGTGTTATACTATGAGACCGTTGCAAAGGTATATTGGAGGCTTCCTTATCAATATGAAAAAAAGAGCTGTACAGCTGTCTGATTTGTTTAGACATCTACAGAATACCAGTTGCATGTCCCAGAGAGGTAATCTGCAGCCTTATGTGGCACCAAGGTAGTAGAGCAGCATAGGGATGAGAGGGACAACCACCCAAAGCTTGCCCAGTCAGCCTGCAAGGCTGGCCCACCAAACAGGGCAAGTTCAGCCATCCTGTTACCATTCCACGTGGTAAATGGAACTGGAGGAAAAGTCCCCCAGTAATAACCTCTATGGTCATACAGAACACCATCTAGCTTTTTGGAGACTGTCTTGGAGCTCCACTCAACAGGACATGTCTTCCCCCCATACCACTCCCTTCTTTCCTCTCTCACCAGAATATACTGTAGTTGTAGACATGAAATAACTTCTCTGGAAAGAGAGTTTTTTGCCATATAGTGAAGGAGAAATGTAAGTAGCTAATTCACATGGACTATCTACCATCTTAAGAAATATTTGGGGCTCTGACTGTGGAACTGTGGAACTGTGTCTAGGCTGGTTCTCAGGGGTTTGTCCAGCCCAGTAGAAGAAAATGTAAAAGAGCAAAACCTTACTTTACAGACAAAAGAGATAGGACTTCATCTAGAAATGTTGATGTTTAATGCATGAACATAGTTAGGTTCTGGCTACAAACTTGGGCTTGAAATATGTGCAGCCGTTGGTAGTTCATGTACACTGTATTTTGTGGAGTGTTTATGTAGCATTTTGCATTAGGTGGAAGAGCTGCAGAACTCCACCCTGTTCTTACTTGTGACTAACTAAATACTTTTAAAAGATATATTTCCAACATTATTTTCTAATGAAATGCTAACATTACAACTATTATTTCATACAGGCCTATAGGCTCTACCACTTGCAAGCCATGAAGTGCCTTCAGTGGGGTAGATTTACAAGCTTCCCATGGGATAAAAAGTATCTCTTCTTGCAGTTATGGCCTTCCAAAATGAAAATATAAATTATTTAACAGATCACACCTTGCTGATGACAAGAAATTAAATCCTCGCCGCAAAGGAATTTTGTCAGTATCTCCAATGGGGCATCAATTTTACCGTAAGAATATAGAAATTTTACTTGGTCATTACAAGTAGTGATAATTCCAATTTAGAGTTGAGATTTGTGAGAGAATTAAAGCTGAATTGTCAGGTTTTCAGCACTTCTGTGGGTTCAACTGTGTCTTTGTTGTTATCAGCAACATTACAATTAAATCCTAGTTTTTTCCTTTTTTTAATCCCTTGATTGAGCACCTCTTCTTCCTGAAACTACTAAATTCATTGAATATTTATTGTGCCATGAAAACTTAATTTTCAGTGAGCACAATGGGTCAATATCTTGTTACGACGTTGTCAAGTTACATGAGTTAAAGCTCTGCAAAATGTGATTATTTTTATGATTACTTCTAAGTATATATTCAATTAGAAATACAACAACCAATTTATTTACAAAGGGTATTAGTCAGTCTTACAAAATAATTACATAGGAAGTCACTGGAAAATTAAATTTATTTTTGGTAGACATAAAAAAATTTAAGCTTGTATCTAAAAATGCTCTAACCAAAGGGAGTATGCATTTAGTTGGGAAAACTCCATGGTTTTTAAAAGTCTTTAAAACATCTGCCTCATTCTATGTCTCTAGATAGTTAAAAACCTTCCCTAAGGATCTAGGGAAAGATGCAGTTTCATCTAGACCAGTGCTGAAGAAGAACAAGTCAATGTATCTGCAAAGGGGACTGCATCAGTTAAGGCAAGCATTAAAAAGGAATCAGATATGAATGTAACCATTTCATTTACATGCCTTTGACTACAGAAGTTGGTGTATCTTGAGTGTGCAAGCTTCATGGAGCAGTGGGGCATACATGGACCTCCAATTTTTATCTTTGTTTTTCTTTTCTGACTCTACTATGTCCACGTTCAAACTTTCTCTGGATGATGTTACAGATGCTCGAAAATCAGTGGTAAAATTCACAAAGTCTGGCAGAGGATTGCAATTTCATCTGATATAAGTTCAAATCCTGATTTTTATATTTGATCCATAATAAAGAAATTAACTAGATGCAAAGATGTGGCCCAGATCTCAGCATGTTTGTGCCTTGGATTTTAGCTCATTCTCATCTCCTACTTCATTTGTTAATTTGGGAAGTTCCTCAACTTTGCTGTTCATGATTCCTCATGTGTAATTTTGGAGAGATATCATCTCATCAAGCTTTTTTTCTGAGAAAGGAATGGCATTGAAACTCTCAGCTATTTTTCTTTTCATTTTAAAATATTATATTTTTTTGTCATTGCTGTTGTTTGTGAGCTCCCCAGAATATGGTGTTAGTGATTTCACCTGGAGGTGGAAGTGATATATATAGCACTTACATGAATGAAGTCTTTATTTTGGTTCATGCATTAGGCTTTAAAGAGATGAACATCTCAGATCTGAAGCATGAAATCTTCTTATAAATTTTGTCCTCTCCTCTCTGAAGATTTTATCTACTTAATAGAAAGAGGCATAGAGTACTTGATAAAAAAGAGGTCTTTTTTTCCTCTTTGGTTACATATTAGAGGAGTTTTTATGTGATTTTTATTGCCTATAATGTGGGTGTTCATCAAGCAAAAGTCTATAAACTTTTATATATATCTGTAGAAAATGTTCTGTAGTTTCCATCATGGTAATATCCATGTGCCTCACTTCTGTTGGCACTTAAAAGTCCACTGAGCCCAGAGGTTACGTATAATCTGCTTGTACAAGGTTAACATCATTAACTCTTCCTTATCTGGAGAAGCTGGTGCAATGAATGCACCAGAATGGTACCAAGGATTATGACCCAGAGAAAGTAAAGTGTGGGGTAATAGTAAAATAGAAATAGATTAGATTTAAAAATATACAGTTAGTGTGTCACAAAGGGTAAAGAAAGGTGATGCTATGAATTGTGGAGGGTAGACACCTCTGCTGTGCATTGGTCTGAAGCACTAATCCCCATACTTGCTGCACGCTTGGCAGTTCCCAGGCAGCATTACTGGTGCTTGGGCTCTGGTCCCAGGGTCACAGAAGGCAGCCTTGAGTGGCTTTGTGTGCTCCTACCACAAGGACTCCAGCCACAGGCAGTTGAGATAAAACTATGTTTCATGTAATCCAAGTTAAATCTATTTAACACAGGTAGTGTTTTCATCAGTCCCTTCAGTGACAGGGAAGAACGCTGAAAGGAACAGGAAAGCACACCTGATCAACACACGGCTCAGGGGCTGGTGCCGTCGTCAGAATTTTGGGTTTTTTGACCACGGGGCGGTTTACACGGCACCGGGCGTCCTCGCAGTAGATGGAGTGCAACTGACTCCAAGGGGCAAAAGGATTCTTGCTCATGAGCTGGCAGGCCTCATTGAGAGGGCTTTAAACTAGATTTGGAGAGGGGAGGGGATAAAACCGGGCTCAATGTGGTAGGTAGGTAGGGTAGGTTCAATGTGCCAGAGTTGAAATCGATAGCCCAGCTCAGGTGCATCTACACCAATGCACGCAGCATGGGCACCAAACAAGAGGAGCTGGAAGCCATTGTTCAGCGGGACAGCTATGATGTAGTTGCCATCACAGAAACATGGTGGGATGCTTCTCATGACTGGAGTGCTGCAATGGATGGCTATAAGCTCTTCCAAAGGGATAGGTAGGGAAGGAGAGGCGGTGGGGTGGCTCTGTATGTTAGGGAGTGTTTTGATGGCGTAGAAATCAATGACTGTGAAGACCAAGTAGAGTGCTTGTGGGTAAGGATGAGGGGGAAGGCCAATGAGGCAGATATCCTGCTGGGAGTCTGTTACAGACCACCCAACCAGGATGAGGAGACAGATGAAACATTCTATAAGCGATTGGCAGAAGTCTCGCATT
>NW_010551308.1:78748-84411 GCF_000687285.1 Phaethon lepturus | reverse complement strand
CAGGGGCGGCGGAGGGAGGAAGCGGAGACCCGTGGCCAGGGGGGTCTGCGGGGCCCGGCCAGGTCAGCCAGGTCACCGTCAACCTCGGCCCTCGGGGGTCCTGCCGGGAGGACCCGGCAAGGCCCGCCATGGGAGGTGTATGGTCGCGGGTGAAAGGGGGGCCGCGGCGTGGGCACAAGGGGTTCTCCAGGGCTGGGGGCATTGTCAGCTCCCAGGTCCCATCTCAGACGTGTCCCGCCATACCGCAGCCGAGGAGACGACGCAAGTCCCAGGGAGCCATGGCCCCCCGAGTTTTCCTTCTTGTCCATGTGTCCCAGCACTGGCAGTGTTTTACCGTGCCTGCAGGCCCTGGCAGGTAGGGAAGCACCAACACTAAAGTTAAAGCCCAGAGCTGCTTTCTGTCACAAACTCTTGGTGACAGGGCAGTACTTTCTTCCTTGGGGACACTTTCCTTCAGGTGAGTGTTTGGGGGCTTCCCCTGCTACTGTGCCTGAAGGCTTCCTGAGATGCTGGTCCGCCACAGCATCTGTTGCTATTTGGGTACAGCAGAGTACATCCCAGGGCATACAGGTGTACAGCTTATGCCACAGGAAAGGATCCATCCACCCCAGGCAAAATTTACCTGGCACTTAGCCGGGTATTTTTTCCCCAGGGGAAATGGCTATTCCCTTTGAATGAGATACAGCAGTAAGTAAGGGGCTGAGGTATGTGGCAATGAGGATCTAGCAATGACTGAAATGTTTTCTATGGGCTTTTGAGAGAATGGTGGGAAGGTGTTTACCAAGCCCTTCACATATGCAGATGGAGAGAAAAGCTTATAATTTTTCAGGGGACAACTGACTTCTCAGTGGCCCATGGATGTTTCATAGACTCCTGCAGAAGTCTCCTGATTTTGGGAGATAGAAAAGCACTAATCACACAAGCAGAGGAGAGCAACAACATGCCTATAGGTGATTTCAAAAAAATTAACTTTATGATTCAGGAACTTGGTAAATACTGGGCCGTTCCCTTATTTCTAATTTCCCTCAGCAACACTAAAGAGGATTCTCATTTCCACCTTAAAAACAAAAGCCCACCTGCCTTCCTTTCCTAGTTGTGGATATCAACTTTTCCAAAGGCAGAGAGAGTGGGGTTATTCCTAAATACAAAGTCTGGCCTGAGCAATGAGGTTGCTGACTCTAAAGGTATTAGACAGACACGGAGCTTGAGCAAATCTAGACTTTGCAGCCTTCCCTTTGCCGAGGGAAGGACTTTGCACAGACCGCACATTCTTCCTCGTGAGCCCTGCCCCAGGGGCTCCTTCCACCTTTCTTTTGAAGAAGACACTCTCCTTTGTAGGATAGGCAAGTAAAATTAATACCACTGCTAGCAAAAACCAAACCAGTTGTGCAAAAAGTCCAGCTATCAGAGCGTAGGTCCAAATAGTGAGGGGTAAAGGTGGGAAGGGGAGGCATTTCTGATGGGTGGGCAGAGCGAGATCTCCTCTCCCTTTTATTGTAGAAAGCCCTGTGAAAGGCTACATGCAGCACATCTCCAACAACAAACTCAACGGGACATGAGGAAAATCTGTTTCAACAACAGTTTCTATAAAAAGAAAATTATGAAAGAGCTAAACTGTCACTTATCATTTCGTGCTAGTCAGTATTCTACAGTAAGACCATTGGTATTATCAGAGTTTGCCATGTGATTTATAAGTACAAGCCCAGTTATCACCTATGGCCTCTGCTGCAAGCTTCCACCCTGTCTATGTTTTTGCCTTTCACTGGCATGTTGTTTTCTGCCCCCTGAGAGCATACCTCAGTGAGTATCCTGTACCTGCCTGACTTGCGTCTTAAGTAGAACGATCAGCTGAATTTCACAAAATAGTACCAGGGCATTAGCTATATGTCCTTGAATAGTTCAACCTCCACTCAGAAAACCTCCATTTTTAAACTCAAAATAAGGACCTGATAGTCCTACCACTTACTGTTCAGCTGTTACCCCAGTGTGCCCTGTAAACCTGGTTTCATACTAAATCAGTTGCACCATTTTTTGGCAGCTGTACCTTCAGCAGCCCGGCGTAGCGGGTCCCTTCCACAGACATTATCCATGCAACATGAACAACACTATAGGCATACATGAAAGCAGAAATGGTGAAAATACGAGTCATCCCACTCACTAGCCCCATGAAATCCCACCTCCAGATGGTCCCACCTCCCAGCAGTTCCCAGATGCTGCTGTCTACAAATGAAAGTTAAGACCCACCAAACTCACTCCATAATAAAAGAATTTCACCACCTGTTTGGGCAGAGGATGCCTCCACATCTTTTCAACACCATTTCCAACAGCAGTCCCACCAGGGCCACATAACTAGAGGTCCCACCAGAATGCAGCCCAACAAAGCAGCTTTCAGGACTCCTTTATCAATCTTCTGTTGTTCCATTCCCTGCACAGGTAACAGCTGGTTGCACTAGGCAGAGATTTTCTTCACTGGGGATTCAAGAGCAACTACTGTCACGCTTTCTCCACATGCCATTTATGGAACATGAAGCTTTTGTAGGAGTTTAATTATCTTGCTTTCTCTAATTCCTTCTTCTGCACTGTGAGATACCTGTGGCCAAAAAAAGTAGAGTTCTCCACCAGAAAACAGAAAATGGCTTTTCTGAGCTACATTACCCCCCACCTTTATCACAAATCAAATCTTACAATATTTTCTCTGAAACTGAGGGTAAGGGCTATTAATTCCAGATGAAAGTGTATCACACATCAACCTTCACTGATCTTCTGTCTGCCTGAAGATTAATAGCAACAGCAACTGTATTACACTATATAGTAATGAAAAGAAAGGAGACATTACACATTCCAATTTAAATGTAAAGAAACTGGAATCGATGAAGAATGTTAACAAGCCTTACCTTGCTTCTTTGTGACTGTACAAAAATGTCTGGATCAGTTTCCTCCAATTGTATTTCACAGACTCACCATACAAGTCTTCACCCTCATTTTCTTTTTCTTTTATCATCTCAGTGGTAATAGGGCCACTATTTTCTAGTTTCCTTGATGGTTATGATGTTTGGCAGTCTCACACACCTTAAGAGCATTATTCCTTCAGTTAAGGACTCAAGTCCTTAAAAAAAATCTTTGTCAATTAAGAGGTGAAAAAGCCCAGCCCACTATATATTAGAAAGGAATTCCTTAAATAACTCTGAAAACTCAAACATGAAACCAGAATCAACAATTCCTGATTCAGTGAGTCCAATTTAATTTTCTTTTTTTGCCAATATTCTGAAACAACTGTTTTTCAAAGCAGACTAAAGTTGAGTCAATTATTCCAACTCCCTCTGAAATGAACAGTTTTGTGGCTACAGTTGGCTAGAAATCTTAATTACTTGTTTGCCCATTAGGCACAGCCTTTCAAAGTAAACAAGATCTGACTTTGTAATTACAGGTATGCTACTTGAGATATTTTCAGAAAACCAAGCAATACATGGAAGAAGCAAAAAGAAACTAGTTTCTTTGCAGGTAACTTTCAAAGAAATCAAAGCATTAAAACATGCTGAAATACAGAGTAAAAAGTCTCCTAAAGACTTTACTCTGCTCCCAGAGCAATGCTTTGAGGACTGGGAGAAAGTCAGGTTTATTTTTCTGCAGCCTTAAAATAAACAAGCTTATTTTTCCTAACTTCCATTTGTGTAGCTGAGGAGTCACACTACTTTCACGAGTAACAGAAAAGTGAATCTCTGACCTGTCTATGAGGCATTCATATTCTGACGCTCAGTGACCATAGATCCCCGATTACACTGGTGTCAGCAGCCAACCAGGCAGCAGTTCCTCCTAGCGAACACCTACATGCATGGCTCTGAAGTCATACAAGTGGGAGAAAATGGCGCTGAAAGGCAACTTGTTGACACAAAAGCAGTAAACTCAAAGACCTGTGATTTATATTCATGTATAACTGTAACCTGCAAAGTTATTTTTGTCGTCTTTATTTTTAAGATAGGAACGAAAAGGCGTGAGTCCAAGTCTCAAATGCAAAGATCCATCTAGCCAAGCATGTTGTCTCTAGCAGTGGTCAGTAAGCTGTAGGAGGAATATGACACACACAGTTGCATGCTGCAAGTCTCCTGAGAGCATTGCAGAAGAACATTAAGTAGGAGAGGGCAGTAGGGAAGAGGGAAAAGAGATTCTTTCTTTTGGAGTATTCATGTCCATGAGGTGTCGGTGTCCTAAAAAAGCTTACAAACAACTGACAAGCAGGCAGGGCAGAGTTCCTGAGGCCCCAAATGGAGGTGCGATGGGTACCCTCAGCACTGCAACACAACCACTCCAAAGTTAAGGAAGAGAAGCCACAAGATGGAAGGGGGAGTTGAACTGGAGTTTCACATCTAACAGAGTGAAAACCCCATTTATCCCCATATTGCTCTGGTACAATGCAGTGATCATGGACTTCACCTCTCAGCACTATCAAACAAAGGTACTCTTTGAGTGTATTTCCCCGAAATACAAATGGACGTAGTTTCTTTTCTCTGTAGAGGTTCTCCCAAGTGAAATAAGATCAGAGGTGCTGCTGAAGTCTCACCAGGTTTAATACACATTTGGCATTCAATTTTCTGACAATGAGAATCCCCGTCAAAGTCCTTCTGCTCCCCCGTCCAGAAAGACTTATCCTTTTTCACCTGAACATCACCTCTGCATGAGCTGCTTTACTGGTACATGAAAACAGGTACTATAAACAAAGCCACCATTCAGTCACAGCCAAAGATGAGACAGCAAAATCAGGCTAAATTTAAATGTATTCCCAGCATTACAGTAAACAGACTGTTTACTAAGACTTTTGTACCCTAACACCTTGCCACAGAATCCAAAACATTGGTCCTTTTGCCAAGGTGACACATATGCACTGTACGCAACCCAACTCAGCTCCTAGCTGCTCCTTCCAGAGCTTGTCTATCCACCACGTCCACTCGCTTCAGCATCCCCAAGCAGCGCCTTGTCTTCCCAGGAGAGCTGGGTTCGTCCTCTGAGCTGCGTGGGCAGAGAGGTGGAAGCCCTGGAGGTGGGAACAGCCAGGGAATGAAAGAGGAGCCAGAGGGGGTGAAACAGGTGATGGCCATGAAGGTGGCGTATGGTTGGGGGTGGCTGAAAGGTTTGCTAGGCAATCTCTTCTGGACAGGAGAGATCTATGTGGCATGGGCTTCCCCTACAACAGGCAGTAGGAGCAGCAGAGGGTACCCAGAGATCCTAAACCAGTGGCTCCCAAAGGTCTGGGGAATTTGCTCATGAGCATGGTGAAACTCCAGCTGGAGACATGTGGTTTATAGTTGGGTTACACATCCACTGGGACAGACACTTGGGAGCTGTTGTCTCTCACCTGGTAGGGCAGGAGCTCTGGTGAGACAGTGCTTATACCAGCCAAAAAGCATACCACATGTTAGTGACGTTAACAGAGATGGAAAAATACGGGCTTGAAAACACTTGCAAAGTTACTTTTAACTGCTCTTTAAATCCTTGAACCACAGTGTCCTGGTTTCAGCCAGGATAGAGCTGGTTTTCTTCACAGAAGCTAGTGTGAGACTGTGTTTTGGATTTGGGATGAGAAATTGTTGATAATGTGCTGATGTTTTGGGTTGTTGCTAAGTAGTCAAGGACAGTCCAGCTTCTTGTGCTGGCCGGCCAGCGAGAGG
>NW_010551308.1:65758-78288 GCF_000687285.1 Phaethon lepturus | reverse complement strand
GGAAAGATAATACAAGTGTATAATAGTGTAGGCGAGTATAGGTATCAGAACGGGCCTCTTTGCCCCAGTTTCTCTCAAGTCTGATCCTCTCAGGCCAGTCCTCACTGATCCTCTTAATAATAGCATGTGTTACACCTCCCTCTTCCTTCTTTTTCCCTGCCATGGTTCTTACAGAGAATGAAAAATAAAATGGCATTAGCTGCTCTAACAGCATTCTTTCAAGGAGCTCCTACTGATCTCTGCCTGATCTCAGTAGTCTTTTCAGGTGCTACTTCCCCAGGCTTCATCTCCATATTCTTGGCTCCCAAAAGCCTGTCCTTCAGGCATTTGTACTCTGAAGGAGAAAGAAGCAATCTCCTTGGCAGGCAGAGCACTGTGAGTCCATGAAGGCTTGTTTTTGTGTGCAGGCTGCGTCTCCTTGCACTTTAGTATCCTTGTTCCCCATGAAATAGTATGACTTTTGCATATCTTCATCCGTATTTATAAGCAGCTAGATTAGTCCTGTACTGGTAAGTCTGGTTCTCAACCACCTCTTAAAATAAAGGGAGTCTGACTGTGTTGTAAAGGTAGTCTCTCAAGATCATCATCAGCAGAATCTCTTTCAGATCTGGTAGCTTCTTAAAGAAAACTCAAGTACCTTAATTCCATTTTTCATTAGACCTTTCAATACAGGATATCTGGGACTAGATGTTACATGGTGGAATATCCCCAGTCAGCCCTTGAAAATGGTTGAAAATCCTGTCCTTTGAACCATGGTTCATTATTCAGCCCCCTTCTGTGATCCTCTGCCTGGCAAATACAGATATGATAGGCGTTATGAGATACTCTAATCCTGGAGTCCCTATAGCACAACCACAGGGAAATGCAAATAATGATCCAACACTGCAATGTCATCTCTGCCAGAAAAGCAAAGTATAAGTATATCTATACTTACTTCAAACCATGGCTGTAATGTGTCCTGATCTATCAGCATGAGTACTATTCTTTTACAGGTTGATATTTTGAACAAATAGCTCATTTTTACAATTTCCTTTATCTCTGAGTTTTTTTGAAGCTAGCTGCTACATGTACATAGCTTATGCTTACCATTTACATTCTTCTATACCCATATGAGCCTGCTGAATTCTCCAAAGAATATCAGATTTCAATGCACTTTGCACTGCTATTCTGTTACCTCTAAAGATCAGGCCATTCTTTACAGCAAACCCCTGTTTGAATTGGTAATGTGAGCTTGCTGTGTAATTCCCTGACTCCTTTACAGTGACAGCCCTAATGCCTTTTTATAATCTCTCATCTTTTACTGTGCCTCTGCAAATTTATTCCACATTTCTGAGAGCAAGCAATTCCCTTTTCTCATATTTATGTGCATTGTATTTCTGGGTTCCTTTATCTTACATAAGTTATGTTTTCAAACCTAATATTGGCTCTTTGTTTCCAGCAGCTATAATAAACTAAATATATAACAAAGAGTGTAAAAAAGACCAGGGCAAGTATATATATCTGTGCCTAACTTGCTTAGACCTGCTCTCACTGCTCCTCTGAAAGAGGCAATGTCATCTTCTTTACAGCCCTTTTAGGTTCTTCGTCCCCATCACCGGCAGGAAATTAAGGCCCTTCAACACTCCTTCCTCCGTCCCTCTATATACATACATTGGATAAACCCCATAATTTTCCCTTTTCTAAAGGCTCAGGTTCTTGTGTAAAATCACAGGATTTCAGACACACAGGTCTGAAGGAAAACCTAAGGTCTCACAAGAAAAAAAAATCCCAAAAGACAGCAGCACTGCTGCTCCATCCCACACCACTTGGCTTGTAACACCATCTTTTCCTTCAGCCAGATCTCCCTGCAGCACATTACTTTATATAGGGGAAAGCTGGTCCCCTCAGAGACTTACTGTAACTCTATGGACTGAAGAAGACCAATATGGGAACATGCAGGACAGGAGAGGAACAGAGGCTGGATCCAGCTGCGAGCCAGATTGCTTTTTTTGAGACAAACAACAGCTATGAATAGAGATTTATAATTGCACATTCAAATACTCATCGCTTAATTGTTACAACGCAGTAAGACACACGGCAGGCACCTGTGGCACATTTCTATGAAACCGCAGCGTCGATGCTATGGAGGTCACCGGTGTCTGAGAGAAGTTCAGTCCTTGACTTGTGCTGATGGAGAAAACTTTTCTTAAGACTGAAGTCACAGGTTTATATATCCTATATATTCTCATGTGGACCACCTACAACACCTAAGGAACCACACCAGTATTACAGGAAGGTCTGTTTAAGAGGCCTGTAAAACAACTTTGACTTTTGGACCATTTGTGGTTCCTGCCTCTTGTATATATATTGGTATATATACTGCCTCTTCCTCCAGTATATATACTGGTCACCGTCTAACCAGCCAGGGTTCAAACTAATATTGAGCTGTACCCACCTTTTGGGGTAGGGAGTTGGTATCTCAGGCATGGCTTTTCCCAAACCTTTATCTCAAAAAAACAGTCACTACAGGCCGTCGAAGGTCTGTTATATAATATACCTATGCAACAGTTGACATTAATGTAATTATTTGAAAAATAGATATTATTACAGCTGGGTGCAAGATTACAATTTGTGTCATGGCTGTTTTGAGGAGTATCCTAAAAGCTCTTCCTGTTAGAAATTCTATGAATGAGATTTAAGATTGCATACAACATTTGAAATCTGAGCTTTTATCAAGTTGAATGGTTAAAATAGCAGTTAGGCTCTTACTCTTAAAATAATTAAGTCTCATATGTAGCTTGGTGAGACATTAATTATTTCACTGTCTTGGAACTAATTCATAAGTCTAAGGAGTTCACAGGTATATTTGGTTATACACCTCTATAAATTCCCAGGGACAAAGTGGAATTAATAATTTTATTTTCTCATTAACATGTTAGATATGCCTTATAAACAGCATCAAATCTGGGCTGAACAGAGAAATAGAAGTAGAAATACCCAGAACACATCATTAAAGGTTCAAAGTCCACTGTATGGTTGTAAAAATGTAGTCAAAATTTGTACAGTAACGTGATTTCTCTGATACAACCACTCATTGGGAATCTCTCTACGGTCTCCAAACTGATATATTCAATTAAGTTCATCTATGTAATTAAAACCACTATCACAATTTCATGTTCTAGCTATGGCAAGTTACACAGCCAGATACACATCTAGTTTTCCTTTCCCATGCCAGCATCAAGTATGAAATCCACCTTTTTTTCCTCTGGTTTGGTGTTTCTGATGTAATTTCACACACAAGTCCTGCTTGCACTCCGCTCCCAGAATGCATCCCCACTGCTACCTTTCTAGGGTGAACTTTGGTATAAATCCTTCTGATTGTTGCCAGTCCTGATCCAGTTTTTTCCAAGTTATAGGGCACATCTCTAGTCTTTCACAGTGGTTTATAATCTTAAACCACAACAGAGTGACACATGGACTGAAGCAAAAAATACCATTGCAGGAGTGCAATGCTCTGATTCTTATTCATATATACCAGAGCATTCCCATTTTCTTTTCATGGTTATTCAATGGCCTGTCTTCAGTGGTTTACCACCTGCTGGGTAATGGCTCCTTTCTAATCAATTTTAGATTATTTTTCTCCATACTTACTCATATCTTCCTTTACAGCCCTTTTAAACCAAAATCAATTTCACTTTGCCTCAAATAGCCATCCTGGCTGTGCAGGGATAGATTCCTGAAATTCGTTCCTGGAATCCAAATTAGAGTCTGCATCATATTAATCCTGGTCTTAAACAGAGAAACACACACACATTCAGCTCTTCTGAGATCCCATTGGCACATTGAGGCCCATCGTAACCATCCACAATTTATTTCACAACTGCTAGGTCTGCACAGAGATCCCAAACAATTCCGGAACTCAGCTTTATGTTTCAAGCATCCTAAGTCTGCAGTCACACCCAACATGATAAGCTCATCCCCAGGTGCTCTTCCAGCGCTAACAGCAGCTCTGTACCAGTTAGCATGTGCAGTGCCCTGCAAAGCACTGTTGTATGGCAATGTCTTATGATGCTCAAAACACACTTATACCTGCCTTCCCTTTGCATTGCACCAAACAAGAGCTATATACAGTTTTCTGGTGGCTGGCACTTACTCCACAGAAAGAAAACAGTGAAAGAACAACGTCCTGCTGCACATCTTCAGTTAAGCTCCTGATTCACAGTCATGTCCCATCAGCTTGCTGGCTATCCTCTGCACTCTACTACAACAGTATGGCAGACTGGATCTCTCCGGGTATACAGGCGCCTTGGCCCTGTGACTGCATGGAACTGGTGGCAGGTCCCACGCTACTGCCCCTTCATACCTGAAATGACATGGTTCATCTGCAGTACAGCAAAAAAGAATGGGTCCCAGGAGGGAGGAGAGGGCATCTGGTCTGTGGGGGAGCAGAGCAAGGAGGGGTGAACGCACACATGTACTGCTGGACAGAAGAGGAGCTTACACTGCAGGGCAGGAGCAATCCTGAGCCTGCCGTGCCCAGTTGCCTGATGCCCTATGGCAACACTGTGGAGCCACGTGCTTTCTCAGGACACGTCTTCTACAAAAGGTTCCAAGTCCAACATCTCTCGCCGCAACACCCAACATGAAGACAAGCCGCACAAGAGGTGAGCAAAACAAAACACAGGCCATAGGGAAGGGGTCGGCACGGAGGCATCAGTGTGCCCAAAGTGCCGCACATGTCTTCTGGAGGAGGTGCGTGCATGTGTGTCTCTGTCTATTGCTGAAGCCCTGCGAAGGGTTCGCTGTTGGAGAACAATTCCGATCTGGGCATCAACGGTCCTCATGCCCCCTCCCCTCTCTCCGTAGTGCCTATATCCACCCAGCTGTGATTCTTCACAGTATGAGGACACTCAGGCCAGGTGGAAAGCTGTGCAAGGAGGAGCTGTTTTGCAGCAGCCAGTGACAGCTGGGGATGCTCTGGAGTAAAGCACTGCAGAGCACATATGGACCTTTGGAGCCCTCAGGGAGTCACTGCTCAGAGAAACCAAAACGAGAGAGGTTATAGATAGTTTGGAAACACCTGCAGAAGTCTGAGGAATTGGAAGTGGGGTCTTCTACTTGAGCAAAGGCTGCCATGACAGCTCATAGACCATAATGGTGGGGAAAAGCAGGCCAAGAGACACTAGTAAGGAAATATACCCAGCAGAAGAGCATATGTGGTATCTTTACAGGGGCTCCGCAGTCCAGAGTTGTTATCCTTTCTTCTCTCTCAAATCTGTGAGGAAGAGAAGGGACCATAACACACGCACCTGCAGCAGTACCTCCTGCACGTGCAACCATTGCTGCGTTGCAGAGAGGCTCCTCTGTTATTCACTGTCAGGGCCCATTCCTCCTCCTGGAAGCACCGTGAGAGGAGGGGTTGTGGGTGCCCCATGCTCCCACAAAGTGGGCAGATTTTTGTGTCAACAAGAAAAGTCAAATTTATCCCTAAAAAAACAACAGAAGCATTATTAAAGACTAATTCACACCCAAGGCAGCACTTCCCAGACAACTCTTACCTTTTTATCTTTATGGATTTCTCAGTACAAGGTAGTAGATATACGCTAATGCAGTCTCTAACATACCTATAAACTCTCAGTGGTGGGGCATGGTGATGTATGACATTTGGGTGAGTTGCATTCCCATGGAAGAGCAGTGCTTTTTTGGATGGTGCAAATCTTCGGATGAAGCAGGAGAAAAACCTAAAAACCTGGGTTGTAGGCCCTAATGATCAGGAGCTCATGGAGTCTCAGTGTTGGAGTTCCTTCCAAATGAAAGCCGCTTTCTTCTCTGCAGTAGGGAAGTTAAAAGAAATAACCAGTGGGTGAGGCAAAACAACACTGTTGTAGTGAAAGATGAAAGTCTAGACACCAAAGCCAATGCAGACAGAAATAAGGCAGATTTCAGATAAAGGATAGCGAGAGAGAGAGAGAGAGACGGAAGAAAGCCAAATCTTCAGAGGTCTGAAAAAGTTAGTAGCAGAAATATTCTTTATGTGTATACAGGTAAGTCCAGGTTTTTTCCTCCATCAGCAGATTAATTTACTAAATTAGGGGAAATTGCTGATAATGTTTAAAAGTGCAGATAGCTGATATTCCCAGTTCTTTTTCCTGGCTAGGCATAAAGCTGTCTGCAGCTTGAGTCAACGAAGAGGTGAACTGGTTTAAAGGTGAGAAAAGATTTAATGCTGATTTTCCATCTAAGTGCCCTACCTACCACCAGGCCAGCCTGACAGCCTGTAAAACCCGAGAGCTCCTTTTGGGACTCTGATTTTTCCCATTTGGGTAAGGGAGCAGAAAAAGCTCAAAAGTGTCCTTGCCTGGACCTTTGTGGACCAACGTCCCTGGCCATTGAAACCAGGGACAATGTGAGAGTCCCCAGCTAGCTGAGCTGATGCCTCCCTGGGATGGTGTTTCCCAAACCTTTTAAATGCACCTCTCCACTCACCTTTTTTTGCTTTATCTGTCTTTATGTGATCTCCTTAACTGTTCACACCATGGATGGACTTTCAAGATCAGATTCCACGTAGATTGAACATGCCCCTTAAATCAGGACTAAATCAGGATCAATTCATTTTATTACTTAAGTTTCATAGATTTTTTAATTTTTGTAATGAAAGTTTAAAAATAATCTGTGGGAAGAATGCTTTGCAGAAGAGAAAAGCGTAAGGAAAAACTCTTTTAGAAGTATGATGCAGTAATAAATTTGTGTGTATAAAACTGGAGAGATCATCTCTCTAAGGGGCTGTTCTGTGCTTGTTTAGACAATATCTTTTGAGACAGCCAGCAGGTTTTCATTAAAAAAGAAGTATGATGTGAGGAGATAAGCCCAGGTTAGTGGTGCTTAAGTGAGGGCCTGTTTGTTTAAGCATCTTTTCATGTTATAGCTCCTTGGAGAGGAAGAGGGGCCATATTTAAGAATAAGAACACCTATTTGAGTGCAGTGCCCAGTATGAGAAAAAATCCTGTACAAAATCTTTAAATCTGACTTCTCTGTAGGAGTTCTTTTTTGAATGGCTGGATGTCATCTTACACCTGAGGCAGGGACAAAGAAAATAGAAAAGAACAAAAAAATGAGAAAATGAGAAGTTAGAGAGGGGAATTGTGTAGATGCAGGAGGACAGGACAAAAAAACAGAGAAATATTTTAAATAGGAAAACAACAAAAAAATGGAGGCAGAAAATGGGTGAAAGAGGAGAAAAGGAAGATTAGCTTCCCAGGATGAGGAGAGAGGTGGCCAATATCTTTACGAGGCCACTCCATCACCATCAAATGTCTTGGAGATTGGGGAGGTTCCTGGTGACTGAGAACAGGCAAATTCATCTTCAAGAAGGGCAGGAAGGACGATCCAGGGACAGACAGCTCAGTCAGCCAACTTCCATCCCTGGGAAAACTGCAAAGCAAATCCCAGCACAGGGATAAAAAGGTGATTAGAAACAGCCAGCATGGACTTGCCAAAGCTTGGCCATGTCTGTGATTGCTGCATCGTCGACTGTAGTTGATGGTGTTTCCTTGACTGTAGTAAAGCTTTCAACATGGTCCTCTGTAGCAGCATTACAGCAAAACTGGTGAGATATGGCCTTGATAAGCAGACTGTAAATTGAATGGAAAATCATCTGGGCCACTGTGCTCCACAAAGTAAGATACCTGGTCCAAAATCAAGCTGCTGATCAGTTGCTAGTAGTAGCACAGTCCCTGCAGGAGGGCAGGGCTGCTGCTCAGAGGGACCTGCATAAGCTGAAGAAATGGGCCATCAGGAACAACAAAAGCAAATGCAGGTCGTGCACCTAGGCAGCGGTAACCCAGCACAGCTTGGGGCTGACTGGCTGACTCTGCAGAAAAGGCCCTGGGGCTCCTGGTGGACAAGCTGACCACGAGCCAGCAGTGCGTCCTTGGAGTGAAGGTGGCCAACAGACTCCTAGATTGCATTAAGAAAAGCCGTGCCAGCGGGCGTGATCCTTTCCCTCTATAGGATGCTTGTGAGACCACATCTGGGATACTGTGTTCAGTTTTGGTCTCCCCATTGTAAGAAAAACATAGCCATACCTAGCAAGTCCAATGCAGAGCTACCAAGATGGTCAGGGGGCTGGAGCACTTGTGGCATGAGGAGACGCTGAGTGAGACATGTCTGTGCAGCCTGGAGAAAAGAAGGCTTGGGGGTGACTTCAGTGGTGGCTACAACTGTCTGGTTGGTGGATATAGAGAAATGAGAGCCAGACTCTCCTTGGAAGTGCATGGTGACAGGATGAGAGGCAATGGACAAAGTTGTGACATGGGAAATTCTGCTTAGATGTAAGGAAGAAATATACCACCATGAGTGTGGCCAGATACTGGAGCAGGTTGCCCAGAGATGTTGGAGACTCTCCATCCTTAGAGAAAATCAAAAGCCAGTTTGGTGGCCTGATCAAGTTGGACCTGTCTTTCTAGTTGGCAGGAGAAGAGAAGCATTTCAAAATGGAAGTGGCAGATGACAGGAAGACAAGAGGCAGAGAAAAAGGCATGTATGAAATGAAGGAACAACAGACTATAGAAAAGGAGAAGAGAGACAGAAAAAAGAAACAAACACACACAAAAAAACTTGGTGGAAAATGACAGGAGGCAGCACAGATACCAAAAAATGGATACAGTGACATTTCAGAGCAAGGAAGCAGAAGAAAAGTTCCCTGGAAATGAATGACAGCAAGTGAAACGTCTCTGTTACTCTGCAGAACTTCATAAAAAGAAAATGAGGGCAGGAAAAGCAGCCTAAAGCAAAACCTAGATTTGCAGATGCCAGAATGTGGATTGGGACAAATAGAAAATAAATCTAAATTATTTGATCCTCTTCCTGTCTTCTGGAAACATAGCAACTTCTGTCAACTGAAACGGCATGCCAAAGGCCACTGACACTAGCAGCAAGCACCTCCGTGAGAGCACAACTAATGAAATGGGGTTTCCTATTCAGTCGTGTAATTCCCATTCCTTTCTCTTCCCGTATGTTCCTGCTAACCCCTTCATATCTCCTAATGTCCCCCACAGCGCCCTTTGCTCCCTCCTCTTTCCTGCTATTCTTCTAGCCTTTCCTTCCTTCCTTGCAGGGCTAGAAACCTCATCTGCTGGGGGTGGTTTGAGCTAGGCTGTACAGCTAATGTATCAGTGTCTAATCACTATCAGCACAAGGTAAGCCTTCCTCTCAATGGTGGCACTCATTTGGATCTGTGATGTCACCCAGCGACTCAGACACCGAAACCCGCAGTGACTTCACATCCTCTGCACCACCCTCCCCCAATCAAATCTAGTTAAACTGGTAAACAAGTTGACAAATGATGAGGGAATAGCTGGTAAGGTGACAGTGAACATGGACAGACAAAAATGCCATGCTTGGACAAGCTTTGTTTCCTTTGGAAACCAGACTTAAATCCTCTCTGCGTTGAATGTGGTTCCTTCTCTCTGAGAAATTCTCATGGTCTGGTGGACCATGCAGGACTCCCAGTGCCTAGCTCCATGTTTTACCCAGGACATGACACCGTTTTCCCGCAAAGCCACGCAGCCCTCCAGATGTGGAGGTGCACAACCAGCCACCCCATCCTGTTTGCAGGTCACACCTGTCCCCATTAACATCCCCCCCTACCAGAGTCAGGTTATACAGACACCATCCAGTACCTGGCACTCTTCTTTTGCACCTTAAAGGTAACACTCTTCAAAAGATCTCTGCTCTTGCTTTCCTAGGAAGACCTAGGTTTCCATTCCTGTGCCTGGCAGATTTTTGGCTTCTGAGTTGCTGTGTGTTGACTCTCATGCCCCTGAGTGTATCGTATGCAGCGGAGTGCTGTTCTTGCCCAGATGAGAAGAGTTCTGGGTAACTAGAGAGTAAAATACTATTGTAAAATATTTGGCCTCCACACATGGTTAATAAATTGTGTTTTATAGGGTGATTTTCACTGTATATTTGAAAAGCACCATATATTTATAATAGCAGTGGTTCTGAGAAAGGTTAAACGTGCCACTGCTAAAGAAAACGTATTACAAACCTGATATTGCTGGAAGGGCAAGTACTCTTTTCCAAGAAACCAAAACCAAACTAAGGTCTTGAAAAATGACAGGCAGGAGCAGGGCTCTCACAGCTTTGTCCCTAGATGGCAGAAATAAATTTGAAGAGAAACAGAATTACTGTTTCAGATGTGGATGCACAATGGTGGGCTGGGATGGCCAATTCTCAGACCATCACAGAAGCGGTAGCAGCTCTACCTAAATATGCCTAAGCTGAGCTCTTCAGCTAAATGACAAGAGGAAAGACTGCGTTACCACTACTTGGGCAGGCCCCTTTTTTGCATGTATCAGAATTATGGTTCCATTAGGATTAAAAAAATTGTAAACAAGTCTTCAGACAAAATGCTCAAACACCATTCACCGCTTTGCTACCAGTAATGAAGTAAAAGCTGATGCTGGAAAGCAATTTAAGAGCACTTTAAAATCTAGGATTTTACAGAAGTATTTTACAACCCACAATATTTCTTGCTGCATGGATGTGTTAGCAGCGTTGATGTACCAGAGCTAGCTGCAGCTCTCAGAAATGTATAGAGGAGTCTTGAGGGTGTGATACCTCGTACTCCCAGAAGGCTTGGGAAACGATTTATGGGAAGTGTTTGTTTAATTTTGTTTTTTATTAAAAAAAAAAAGAGAGAGATTCTCTGTCTTTTTAAGAAAAGAGACCATCTGAAAGGATCTAAATCCAAGGGAACCGTCGAGTAAGTTTATGGATGGTTGTTCACTAATGATGTTTTCACAGTGACTGAAAGCATGAACCTGTCATAGAGAATCAATTCTCAAACAAAGGACTACAAAGGTGGGGTGATCTGTGGTTATTTTTACCCTGAAGAATTACAAAGCACTCATGCTTTTGTTTCAAGTCTCAAACTCCATGTTTGCTGGACTGAGAGAGTTGTACCTCTAGAAACAGAAAGGGGAGAAGGCAGCAGTTATTAGAGTTGATTGAAAGGGCTTCCTAAATTCCACACGTGGGAAGGTATTTTCCATGTTCACAACACTTGGATGCGATGCTTTCCGGAACGAACATCTAACAGGAAGATTTCCATCACTCTTCCCAGCAAAGTCAGCAACTGAGTGTTGAACAAAACACCAAGTCTGCTTTTCCAGTACAGTTAGTTACACCTTTGGACCTCTTGGGAACCAAATGTAATGGAAACACATCAGCCCTATGACTGGAAAACCATTTTTCAAAATTTCTTATATGGGCAAGAAGTAGTCACGGCTTTTGTTTAGTCCCCCAGGGATTACTTCTCCAGTGTTTAACATGGCAGTCCGTAACTTCTGAGCTCATCATCTTGGGAAGAAACTAACCTGAAAGCTCTGGATAGCACTTGGGCACGTGTCATCCAATGGACACCACTGTATCAAAAAGATCCTTTATATTGATGTTTCCAAAGGATTCAAATTTTTGAAGCCATAAACAGGCACTGCAGAATATCAGTGTTTGAGGGGTTGTCTGCATTGCTGTTGTATTGTATACTTATCCAGGACAAAAAAGCCAACAAATTTGTTACTGCTGCTTATGACTATCCACATTATATTCTTGTGAGTAAACATCCTACTGGCACCACTTCGCTGCAATAATTTCAGATCAGAACCAAGATATTTAATTTTTATTTTGGCAAGGTGATGATTGAACTGTGTCCCCACAAAGCTCTATAGAAATTTAAAAAAAATCCTCAGTATTTTGATGCTGAAAATTATGGTGTTCCTAAATAATTGTGTAGCCTGGATGGGATATTCCTCCTTAGTATATGGGATTCTCTGTGATGTATGGAGGCAGGGATATTCTCCTTTGAAAAACTGCAGTTTGGGGAGAAGGAGAGGTAGAGACTACTAAGTACTGTATTAAAATAGTCATATAAAACACTGCCAGAGGTATCGTAGGTTACATCTTCAAAGCTGTTTTCAATAGTGGGGTGAACCTGCTAAACAGAGGATTTCAAGAAGTCTTATAAGACATGCATCTTACCACAATACACAGGATACTTCTAAGTCTCAGGTGAAAAGCTGTGAAACATCTAGTCTTCAACAGATGAAAATCTTAGAAGAAGCTGGGAAGAAAGACAAAGAGCTCTCCTGAGGGTGAAAGAGATGGTTAAAGATGGCTTTTCTCGCTGTCGGTCTAAAGAGTGTGCTAAATCTAAAGCAGATCTGTTCCAAATAACTCCCATACAGACCAGGAGAGAGAGAAAAAACGATTCATTGAGGTGCCAGTAATCAAAAAGATAGCAAAATGTAACTTTAGTCCAGTATACTTCCCATTATTTCACCAGCTGCTTTAAGAGAATGCCTTTTATTACTCATGCTTTTTATGAGGGTCTTTTTTTTTAGCAGCCTTGTCAAAAGCATGTTTTCTTTTAAGATGCTGAAGGCTGTTTTTGAAATGGCTGCTACTAAATTGTCTAAGGCAGAACAGAATATAGCTTTCTTCTGTCAGGGGGGTGAGCAGCTTTAAGAGGGTCATATTTCTCTTAATGCAGC
>NW_010551308.1:7268-65727 GCF_000687285.1 Phaethon lepturus | reverse complement strand
TCAGCAGGAGCAGACTTTAAAAAGTGTTTGTTGCTATATCATCTCATTTTGTACTCAGAGATTGCTTTTCAGAAAATAGAAACCAGTAGGCAATATAGAAGGAAAAGTCTAAAACTCTGGGGTGTAAAAGCATTCAACACCAGTATTTGCAAGGTTTCCTGTTAGCATCCTCAAAAGCTTCTAGAAGGAACAAGTTGTATTCCAATGAACTGTGATTATTCTAGTCCAAAAAATGTTTTATCCAGGGTACAAGTATGATACAGATTGCAGAGATGGACACTTCTAGTAAAGGCTGTGGTGTGTTTCCAAGCAATTGTTATCAATGCATTGCATAGTAAGATCTCAAGATCTGAGGAGAACAGCTAGTGGAAGAGTTCATCAGGATCTCCCACACCAGCTGGGTTAGAAGCTTTATCCTTTGGCCAAATTCTCAGACAGGAAGCAATGGGGCTGTCTGTCACTCAGCAGGCTCCATCCCTGTTGCACAGCTCCGTAAATGCACCTCATCACACGTATGGAGTATGCAAATTCATTTTCTTGTCCTTGATCTGTGCACCACATGGGACAACACACAGCTTCTAAAAGAGATTTTTTTTTCCCCCCCTTCAGCTGGAGGCCAGTCCCTAGCAGCAGATCCCAGAGACTGATAGTGGGACCAATACTTTTTAACATCTTCATTAATTACCTGGACAAGGAGACAGAGTGCACCCTCAGATGATCCAAAACTGAGAGGAGTGGTTGATATGCCAGAGAGTCATGCTGCCATCCAGAGGGACCTCAACAGGCTGGAGGAATGAGCTGACAGGAACCTTGTGAAGTTCAACAAGGGGAAGCTCAAAGTCCTCCACCTGAGGAGGAACGACCCCATGCACCAGTGCAACCTGGAGAAGTGGGATGTTATCCATGTGTCTAAATATCTGATAAGAGGGAGTGAAGAAGACAGAGCCAGGCACCTCTCAGTGGTGCCCACTGGAAGGATGGGAAGCAATAGGCACAAACTGAAACGTAGGAAATTCCAACTAAACATAAGAAAAAGCTTTTTTACCATGAGAGTTGTCAGGCTGCCAGAGGAGTTGTAGAGTCTCCATCCTTGGAGATATTAAAAACCTGACTAGACACAGCCCTTGGCAACCTACTCGAGGTAATCTTGCTCTGAGCAGGGGTTGGCCTGGAGACCTACAGAGGTGCCTTTACACCTCAGTGATTCTGCAATTCTGGGGTGATAATGGTCAGCCTGGCCCCAGGCAGCCAGATGCATCAGGCTCACTCTCAGGGCATTTTCTAAGGCACCCATGGCCACTGGCCCTTTTAGAGCATTCCTGTGACAGATGCTAGCCCAGGGCTGAAACCAAGGTTAGCCCCAGAACAGCAAGGAAACCTCGGGTAGGTCTTTGATGCACCTATTTTTTTTCACCTTAATTCTATCTTCAAGATGAGTCCGAGCTGGAAGTTTTGCTGAATTTTAAATTAGGATGACTCTGAAGATCAAAAGAAAATTCTGAATGCTTTATGATTTTATTCTGTTGGCCAGTAGAGGGAGGAAAGAGAGAGAAAATGGGAAGAGTCATTCTTGATTCTTTGAGGCTGAATAGCAATTCTCTTTCATATTGGCACCAGGACTTCACAGCCCCAGGGCCAAACTTGCTCTGTCAGAGCTATTGTAATTGATAAAACCACATGAGATTTAGTTATCCTTTTAGATATTGTAACCACACTGAACATCCTGCTATGTGGCTACTATCAAGGACTGAATCCAGCTGTGATCTGTCCTGACAGCTGACATATCACTGTGGACAAGTGGACTCAGCACAGGTTTCCACACACTTAGAACTGTATTTGATGCATTAAAGTCTGTGTCTCATTTAAACTTTCCCCCTCCATAGCAAGGCTGTAAAGTGATCAAATGAGACTCCTCCAGCCATTCACAAGGATGTTCTCTGACGCAAAGCGAGGAGAAGGCAGTCTCAGGTGTTCACGTCCAGCAGCTATGCCTGAACTGCATCCTGGACAGAAAGGGGACAGGGGAGAAGATCAGCCCCCCACCCCAACCTACCTATTGCTTTCAATGTTTCATTGCTGAGGTAAAGAGGACTATTCTTTTCCCTTCTGATACCCTATCCCTAGGCAAAGTAAGGACTTGCTAAGTGTTTTGCTCATGTGTAATACTGAAACAAGTTGACCTCACAAAAGCTAAGGTTGCAGGACCTACTCCAGCTTAATGCCACAACTGCATTTATCTGCTGCTTTTTTATAGAGCAGCAGATTATAAACAATTTAATGCTGAAGGTTACTGATGGAAAAGTATAGGAAAATAAGTTATAGTTTGACCTAAAATTAGATCATCCTTGTCTGTGTCCAATTTCAAATGCAGTTATTCACTTGGCTCTGGCCTGAGTAAGCCCCAAGGTGAACAGGATCCAGGTTGCACTGCTGCATCAATGCTGTTCTGTCATTAAACTGTATGAGCTGCACCAGACATCTTCATTAGTCCCTCTTCTTCTCCAGAACTCCATGTTGGCAGTTTTAATAGAGTTCTGCTCTCAAAATAGTATTTCCAGGAGTGCATAAATGGTGTCGAGTCCCAAGTGCAATTTTCAGAGCTGAATGTATGGCACGTAAAAGCCAGTCAATCAGCCCTCGGTGACACAGATTCTTCTGCATATAATTGCCTCATAAACGGCCCTTTGGAAAAAATTTGATCAGGCTTGAGCCTGGCTCTTGATTGAGATGTCTGTGAAACTCCTGTCTGAGATTTGTAACTTGCTATGCACACTCAGTTACTCAGTACATAACCTTTCCTAGAGTGTGAAAAATGCACACCCTTTGGAAGTCTTTCAACAGAAAAATGGGAAAGAAAAACATGATGGAGATTCTCTCTCCTTGTTTTATTTTAACGTGTCAAATTCTTCCCAGGTGAATTTGATGGCAAACGAAGAAGCTCGTTGTGTACAGTTAAAAACCGCAATACAATCAAGGATGGAGCATATTCTTCTCAAAGATTACCACAAACCTTAAATGAACAGAGACATGTCCACGTGGTGGCAGCAGAGGAGGAAAGTGAGAAAACATCCACAGGAAGCCCAGAGATAAACATTACTAACCTGAGCTAGAACATTTCTTAGTTAAGTGTACATTTAAGTGCATGCATCTTTAAAATTAGGACTGTGACCTAATGCACCAAGCATCTGTGACTACTCAAATCCAGCCAGAAGACCAAGGTCTACACACCGTTGCAATGACAAGCATGTTGTCACCTGGCACTATTTGGGGGTGAAGCTGCTCTAAAGAGGGAAAGCAGATGTCTAAGCTTACAGCACACCATGCCACCTGCTATAAAGGCACATTTTCCTTCTTCTCTCTCACAGATTCTCTCAAGACCCAGCAGCACCTAGAATCGAGGAGCAGATTTCATCAGCTGGAAACAGAGCAGCAAGAGCAGGTAAAGGGCAGCAATAACTGGCAGAGTTTCCCTCTGTACCCCAGAGGTACAGGCATATTGCGGCATGCAGCCTGCCATGTATGTTAGCAATGCGGCATCCACTCGTAAGGAGTCTCTCGCTGTTGCTTGTAACCCTGGGAAATAAAAATCCCAACTTTAAGGAAACCTGCAGCTCACTTGCCTTTGGTCAAGCAGGATGGAAGAGCTGAGGGGAAAAAATAAGAAGTGTGGGGACCTGCTTGGTCCTGCTCGTGTGGGAGCCACAGGACAAGGGTGGTCTGTGTTGAACCCAGACTGTACAGCATCCTTCACACAACAAGCTGGCCTGACAGCTATTCCCCGTCTCCTTGCCATGTGCATGCACACACTCATCTTCTCTCTCCCAAGATGACTGTTTCAGCTGTCACAGGTCAAGAATAAGGAAAAATGAACCTAATAAAACCAGAGTCAGACAAGAAAAACTCTCAAGCAACTAAATCATGGTTTTCTGCTCTGAGAAATATCTGATATAATTGAGTCTGTTGCATCTTTTTAGAAGTCAGCCCTGCTTTGCCTCTTGCAAGCCAGATGGGTGCATCCTTCTACCCCACCACTCTGAAAGGGTCCGATAGCTGAACAAGGCACTCAGCAATCCCCAGACTCCTAAATGGTACGGGGTTGTGCTGATATTTCCAGCCAGGTCACCTCTGAGCAGGTCTCCCAGGAAGTTACAAGGGAGGAGCAGGCTACAGCACATGCTTTTGCTAAATAAAGTGCTTTTACTTCAGTGGAAAAAATGTACTGAATTCCAGCTGAGCTAGAGATGGGAGTGGTAAGTAAGGTCTTCCTCTGGCTTTTCACAGGAACTGTATTTCCTGAGAAACTGCTGCGAGAGGAGAGGGACAATTACTAAGGAATTCAGCTCAAATTGCCCCCACTGAAGTGTTTTGATTTCCTGATCAGAAAGTGAGAATAGCTTCCTCCCAACTGCTTTCATTACCAGATATCCCAAGCAGTGCTGTGGTCATGGCAGCATAAGCTCCTTTCCCGACCCATGCAATGCCAGCAAAGGAAGGGCCCTGTCACCAGTTTCCTGAGCTCTTCCAGTTCCTCAGGAAGTAGTGTCTGTTGGTGATACCTTCACGTACAATGGGGAATGTGTCCCCGGGACACAGGACAGCAGAAATGTAGTTCTCCATAAGGATTGTGGCCAAGCGCTGACATTAGCTTTTAGGGTAGCTCTGTATCGTGAAGATCTGAAACCCAGTTTAAGCATGATCTGCAGTTGTCATTAACTAGCATTTCTCTCCATGGCCAGGGCAAGAAAGGGAGGAAAGAGCTTTCCTGAGTGGTTAGGGATGCTGGGACACCTATCAGTGACTGTCTTCACTGATGACCAACTGCAAGTATTCAGGACCTAGTTCTACTCTCCAACCTATTGCTAGGGCTAAAGAGCTCTCACTCCCAAATAAAACTCCTGTGCCCTCCCCTTCTGGAACCTGCTCTCTTGCTTGCAAGTCTAAACATGGAGACAGTCATGACTGCAGAGCATGGTGTGCTCCTGCTGTCATGCCTACATATATGAGTCCCCATTCTCTGCCTACACACACACTTCTCATGCCTCTTCTTTGGGATTATTCACCGTACTTTGTGGTGTCCCAGGCTCCTGTTCCCCTCTAAGTACTAAATCTCATACACAAATGCAAGTTAAATATAGTTTAGGGTTCATGCCGGAAACATTTATCTGAAAACAGTGGAAAGCACTACATCACTTGCCAGGAGCCTGCCATTGCAATTTGCTGTAGTGAGCAGACACCTACCCATAACAGGCCAATTTCCATACCGAAATTCAAAGTACTTAAATCTAGCACAACTCCACCTTGCTGCTCAGAGGCAGCAGCAATGTCCCATCTCAACTGCCATAGCCCGTACCTTCCTTGTACATCAATGGGGGTGATATAGGGTGATAGCGTTTCTACAAGATGCCTTAGACAAGGAAGAGAAAGGATGTGGAGCTTCAGACCATGCTTTGGAACCACCTGGGAGAAGGACAACAAGGCTGAATATAGCTTAGTACAGGACAAGTCAATTAACAACCTTATCACTAAGTGTTGTCCACTTTTAAAGGCATTTTGAACAGAAGAGAAGCCAGTTCCTCCCAGCTCTGCTGAAGCCCCAGCTAATTTCCACTTTATATAATCACCTTTTTCAATAGACTGGATACAACTTAGTATTTATTAAGGCAGAGACCACTATTCTCTCAAAAATCACACAGTGAAACTATTTATGTTACCCTTGATACGCATGAATTTCAGGACCTGCTAGTCAGCAGTAGATTTTTGCTGTTTTTTTAACAGAAATATGACATTTAATAGGTTCATTCAGGACTAGCAGCCAAGCAACTGTGAGTTCTTCTTGAGCAGGCAAGCCCAGCTAATTCCAAAATGGATTGCTCTGCAAAGGAAGGATAGCACTTCCCAGATCACAGAAATGGTTTACTGGCCCAAGTCTCATATAAAGCAGTCTCTTGGTGAAGAGCTAAACAGTTTTAAAAGGTGTCAGAGAAACCATTAGGCGATAAAAATTCACAGAGCAATTTTTGCCAGAGAAAAAGTGTAAATAAAAAGTGCATCGTTTCTCTCCCAGACTTTCTCGCAAGCCAGCTGCATTCAAAGAGATGTGCCACAGCTAGAGTTCAGCTAAAGGCAATTAAAAAGCATTGGCTGTCTTGTGTCAAACTTTCAGCTTGCATCCACACACTTTAATCAGAAAAGCAGCAATTACATAAACGGTGCTGCTAAATGAAGGGAGAGTGGAGAGTACAGCAAGCATAGATCAAATCCTGTATGTACCTTGAGAACAAAAATAGCAACTGATCCTTATTTGTGGGGGGGTGCATTCATTCTGTATCCAAAGAAAACATACACACAAGGAACAGGCTCTTGCAAGTAGAGATGTAAAAATGTAGATGCTAAAAAGCAACTTCCAGCTAGTTCAGGCTATTTTGGTTCAAGGATATACTGATCTGCTTTTTAGTTTGTAAGTTTTAGTTACAGATTCTTCTTGAAGGTCTTTCAGTGCATGTACAAACATGACAGGCTACTTAGAGCATTAAAAGGAAGAAATCTGAGCCCCAATATCTAGGAAGAGAGTAATCAAAACTTTTTTGTGTGTTTTTTCTTTAAAAAAAAAACCCAAACAAACAACCCTACCATGAAAAAAACCCAAAAAACTCACCATTCATCTTAAACCACCACTTGCTAAAATTAAAAACAAAAAAAATTGTTTGCACAATCAGCAGCTTGTGGTTTCTTGCCAAACTACTTTTAAGCAAAGAGAAAAAAAATCCATGAAGTGAGAACAGTGAACCAAGATAACATTTCCCTTGCAATTAAACAGAACATGCCTCTTTGATAGGACAATCAGCTTCGTGCAGTAACTGCTAATGGAAGGACATTTCTAGAAGCATCAGGACGTGCTGTGTTCCCAGCTACTTGAGACATTTTAATGAGAAGCCTATTTGGGATTTCATAGTCCCATTTCTCGTGCCATAAAAAACTCGCATGCAGCACTCAAGCACATCCAGCTAGTGCCAGGCAGGGGCCTCCCGCTCCCTCCAGACCTTAGTACACAAACCCCAGAGCCCATGCAATGAGAAAGCCAGGTTAGCTTGAACTGCAGCTTGGGCTGATGGAGGACTTGGTGGTCAGGAGAACTTCCTCCTAACTTTGAATTCCTGTGTTGGCAATAGAGTCAAATGGCACAGAAGAGTTATAACTGGTGCGGTATAGACTCGTCCTCCAAGCAGAAAAACATCAGTGCTGTGGGATTTCTTCACGAGGTATTTCTGAAGGGATGAATTGGGAATAACATCTGCAGTGTGGTAAAGCCACTGTCCTGGAGAGCAAAGCTATTCCCCCAAAAAGCAATGCTGTATAGATTAATTTATGAGCTGCTTTTGCTTCAAGCAAGTCTAGAACTAGAGGAAAGAGCTCATTAGGGTTCACACTTTTGGGAACTATTTGACATGCTCTAATTATGCAACTCCACTTTCCCCCACCATCTATGCCTCCTTCTTCGGTATCTCAGTGTCTCCTGCTTCAAAAGGTGCAAATAATTTTTCGTTCTGCTTTTCCCTTTACCCCGGTGAGTATATTTATAATATGAGAGCCAGACTTGCTCATAAAAAGATGCAGAGGGAAAACTACTCTGTATAAAGTCCTGCACCTCATCCTGGGCCAGGGCTCTCTTCTCTTAGCACACATCTCTGCATCAAACAGATGCTCCAAAAGGAGAGTGTGCAGCAGATCTTGAGGGATGACATAAACAGCAGATACCCTACAAGTTAATTTCAATTATAGCTCTGCATTGGAATTTTTTTTTCGCACAAATTATTTTATGTGGTGACACTTCCCTTACCAGGTCAGTAGTTACCCTCCTTAGTACCTGGCTGTCCATTTCTAGGTCAGTAAAGAAAAAAAAGTGCCGATGAATACTAATTGCTTCTCTGCAGCTTTATCAGAAGCTTTACAACACTCTTCTCCCAGGGAAATGTAAGGTATAAAATCCCCTGCGGCAGGCCAGGGCTTTCTGTTGTCACCACAATCATGCCCCAGAGCTGCTTTCACCCTGCAGCTCTGCCCATCTCCCAGGGCACGGGCAGGACCATGCCTGGGATGAGGCTGTCACTTCACTGGGCAGCACGTCCTCTGTCCAGATGTAAGAAGTGGTTACTGGCATGTCAGAGGTCCTAGGAACAGCTTCCTAGCTCCCTGCCACCAAGAGCAGGTATGGTGGCCCATCCTACTGCCACATCTTTGAAGGTTTCAGTGAGTATGTTATTCACCTAATGCCGCACGCATTTGCACAACAGGAAGCCTCCCTGGTCTGTGATACAGCACTAAATTACAAAACCTAAGCTGCTCTATTTGCACAGCTGAAGAGACATTGGGGAAATCACATCTCTGAGCCAAAACCCAACACATTTCCTGTCATGATGGCAGAGCAGTTTTTTAAAGTTAGTTATAACACAACAAGTCAGTCATCAACAACAGCAGCCTGACAAAATACTGTAATTTACATCCCCGCTAGTTCAGAGGGACTATTATTTTTGTAAAGATTGACTGATGTTTTCTGAATTGTGCTAGAATATGAGGTTTTCTTTCCAAAAGCAGCATGGGATGGGGATAGGAGAGAGAATAATTTCTTTTAAACAACACAGAGACTAGTATTTGGTAAGTCAAAAGATCACGTGTGTAACTTTTGATTTATTAAACTATTGTACATGAATGGTCTGGTGTAAAGGCAGGCTGTACTTCTTCAGCCATTTTGGCAGCAGATGGTTGCCGAGATCACTTGGCTAGACCACAGCCATCAACTTGTTCCATCACAAACACTCCTATGTTTGACACTAGACATGCACCCAAACACTGAAGGATAGTATTTCCTAGGCACCTTTCAGGAACTGAATTTATATCCATGCTATGGCACCACAAGCTTTGCTGCAGTAAAAAGAGGATTTCTGAAACCAAGTGCTCAAGTCTGAACTTCCCAAGAGGAGGTGTTCGGAGGACGGTGACCTGAATCACAAACATTTACCCAGTATACATCACAACCTCCTTACTGAGAAAAAATACACAAAAACATGAAAAGCTCCTGTGCAAGTTAATCACACCATTTGGTTTGTGACTGATGAAATCCAGTGTCTGTAGGCAGAAACCCTGGTGTAGACTGTTGGTGACTCTAGATGGCACTTGTCACTGCCCCAGCTTGCAATACCGACCAGCTTGTAATGCCCGACAAACGCATACTCAACGGCCACCTAGAGTCTCCCTGAAAGAAGGAAAAGAGGAATTGGAGAAGGAGAAAGCAAGGAGTCACCTGTCAGCAGCATCAAAAACATTCACATCCAAGAACCTCAGAGAGGACATGGCTTCGTGTCCTGGGTGCGTGCAGCGCAGCATTCCCACCCCATCGGTTACACACCCTGCAAAAAGCTGCCCCTGCAGCTCTCCCGCAGACATCAGTCTCTCCAATGTTTTGTTCCCAGTAGTTCACACAGGACTGGTGGGAGAGGAGGAGAGAGGTCTGTGCTTGCTGGAGCCTGGCAGCCAGCTCTTCCTCTGGAAAATGCAACAGTGTCAGGGAGGCTGCAGAGGTAGGAGTCAAGGCCCTGTCACTGCTCCAGGTAGCCATTCAACGCACTTTTGGGGGCATATCCCAGCCTGGGGATTACGTCCCTTTGCACGTATGTTATCCAATATTACACAAAAGAGTATTTCATATGCTTCAGGAGAAGGAGTCTCTCTCCAGACAGTTGTGTGGAGCCATCTTGGCTTTTGCAGTCAGCGTAGCCTGGCACAGGACCCTCTGAGGCTGGGAGCTGTGCAGCTGGCAGGGCAAACCAAGCCCATCAGCCAGGAGCACTACACGGGTGGCAGTCACCAGTGGGAAGTGTGCATGATATATGAAGCCCTGTAGTCCCCATACCCCTCCCTTGTCTTTCACAGGGATCACCAAAAGACCAGAAGGACTGGGGCAAGCCCCTAAGAGCACGCAAAGCCAGCACACCACCAGGGACGAAAGCCTCTTGCAGGGCACAGATGAGCACCCGCAAGCCTTCTGGCAGCACCCCCAAGTCAGTCATCACCACAGCAGCTTTCCCAGATCCACCTCCAGCCAGCTAGCAGCGTGCTTCCTTGCCACCATCTGTGCTAGGCTTTGGCTAAGGGCCGGTCAGATGGGACGCAGACAAGCTCTGCGCCGGCTGCATTCAGGCAGACGTACCCCACGTCTCCTGGCAGAGGGGTCTGTGGCTATTTTAAATGAGGAGGTGGTACAGCTCTCTTCAATTTGCAGATGAGGGGGAGAAGTTTCTCCTTCCCAGCTGCCGAGCTGTCCGAGGAGACAGGCACCAGGAGGTATCCAACCCCTGGGCAACGGGGGTGACATGGGCCAGAGGCCCCAGGCATTGAAACACCATGAGAGTGTGATCTCACCTCCTTCACGTTTGTTCCCCTTCACTCAGCCTCCATCTTGGCTTTGCCCCTGCGTATGTGGCAGCTTTGACAGAAGAGGCAGGCTGGCTCCTATCTGGAAAGGATTTCTCACACTGCAGGCAACATTTGGGGGGCAGGGGAGGCTGGCACTGCCCCCAGTCGAGCTGTCACTGCACTCGACAGGTCACAGACGCTCCTTCACGTCAGAGTAACCCGTACTCACCGGAGCTCCTGTCTCTCCCCATCCCGCCGTTAAACACCTTGCGGCAGCGCCCGCTTCCCCCCCGCCGCCTGCTGAGCACGCCGCTGCCACAGAACCACCCGTGTCGGCAAGCAAATTCCCGTCGACGCCAGGTACAGCTTCCCTGCTCTTACTGCTGTCAGACCCCTGTTTTTCTGCCTCTTAACTCGCTGCCTTCTTTCCCTCTCCTCCCAAATACCCCGCAATCAGCCTGCAGAACAGACGAGGCCGAGCTTTAATAATGTGTGTGTTTCCTCGCTGTACTCGCTGGATGCCTGAGGGCGGTTTTAATGAGTCAAATTTGGCTTTCTCCTAATGCCACTGTCTGAGGCCATAGCACAAACTGAACACCTTTTGAAGGCCATTTCTAAGATGAGAGAGGAGACCCTCCAAAGAGGCACGGATCCAGGGGGTTGAGAGAAGACGCTTTCCTCAGGCCAGTTTGCCCTAGGACCTCCCACCATCAGTGCACATAGTTAGTGCAGTTCCAGTTCTTGAAAAGACTGTGACCTTTTCTTTGTGGTTACTATTAACAGGACACAGCAAGATCCGTATGCTTATGTAGCCTTCTTATTCACATGCTCTGTTCATGTGCGCTGGCTCTATTTAGATGCCGTTTTCCCCACTGCTTAACATCTGTCTTCAGTTCTTCCCCTTCCCTCCCCCCAAGTCCTGCCCCAAGTTGCACATAAACTGGAAGGAGTAACTTCTCTCAGCTCTATCCAAGCTTTGCACTTCATTGTATAAAATCTAAATTATATACTGCAGCAAAATATTCCTCTAACAAGAATATTCTGTGGTTTAGACAAAGGGTACAGGCACCTTAAAAGCTTTTTCTTTAAATTTCAGCCCCTGCTATCTCAGATGATACAGAAGTGCGTATCATATTATTGCTGTGTATACCAATCTTTAAGGAGAAAAAAAATAAATAAGAACAGCTCCCCTGGGACATGCATGCTTATTTTTGCCTCATTAACTTTAATGGTCATAGTACAGCTGTGACAGGTTGGCAAGACAGGTAGAATAGGTGATCTTTGCTGTTCTCTAGATCATGTCTACCTTACACTTATACCTTAAAGTCACAGGCAAGTCTGCCTGGATGAACCTTATTCAGAGCCTATTGACAACAAGCAGAAGCATTCTTAACCCCCATGCTGTATTTTAACCAGATAATATGAAGCAAGCCTCCTCAAAGGCTTGCTGTTCATTTCACTTTTAGCATGCCTTAGTGTATAAGATACACAAATGCCCTCCCACCCCATTCCCCACACACATACTAAACACTGTGCCCCATGTCAGAGTCTTATTACAACCATTAACCCCAGCACAGCTGAGTATGATGGATGGGTTCCAAGCAGTACCTGGCTCAATGGGTATCTGCAGCTCCAGGAGTGCCAGGTCATTTCTGAAAGGTAACCCACCAAAGCCATGGTGTGTGTGCTCAGCTTTCACAAGCATGGAGGTGTCATCCTTCACATTTGGCAACAAGTATTTTTTCCCCAGAACTGTTCTGTCTGAGCACGAGGCAAGGAAGAAGGAAAACAAATACATTTTTCGGTCTAAAAAAACCACCATCATTCAGACAACAGGAAGAGTCCAAAGTTTGCTGCCAAGCAACACTTATGCTTCAAGACTTATAACCTTACATCACAGGGGTACTTTTGGGAATCCCAGTTGAGGTATGAGTGCTTTTTGTGCTGTGCTGACGGAGAACTTTGACTTGTACCTCCAAAGGTTTGCTGCTGTTACAATTAACACAGGGAGTCCAGAGACGAGTCGGTCGCTCACCTTCTCAGGAGCCAGACCCCAACACGCATGGAGCTTACATCGAAGCTACAGATCTAGGCTGTATAACTAGTTTGGTGAAACATTCGAGACCTATGCCACCATCATGGGTGTCTACATACAACAGAGATGAAGGTTCAACAGAAGCATGTGGTACCTCAGCCTATTTGAGGCCAGTAAGTACATAATAGGGAGCCAGAGACATAATACAAGCATCAGCGGTTTTGGGGAGGGGGCAGAGGACAAGCTCTCCTACAACTGCATGCATACAGTAATTACCAGGCACACATCAAAGCCCATACTCCATCTCTACTGCCACTATTGCTAGTAGCACAGAAAGCTACACAGGAACGTTTAAGCTGCTGGAGAGCAGTTCTGGATGTATGTAGACATGTGGGAACAGTAAGCCCATCTGTATTTGCCAGGACTGACAAGGTGGCTTAGAAATTGTCCTGTCTAGAGGCTAGCAAACCCTCATTGCTCTGGGATGAGAGGACATTGCCCACCTGAAGTTGCAGCATGCAGCTTTCAGGACCCATTTTTCATCAATTTGAAAGCCTCCACAGAAGCGTTGACTCTCATACTGCAGGCTGACCAGCCAGGGCACAGCAGTTGACTAGCCACTTTCATCCATCCTGGGCTTCCCGCACGGGTCTACCAGCAATTCTGTACTTGTTGCAGGCCCCAGCAGAGGGAATGGATCCACCAGTAGAAATCTGCATTTCTGTGGAAGTATTTCCTTACTATTAGTATGGATATTTTGTTTTTGTTGGGGGTGTGATGGTGTGTGTTTGCCCTTTTTTTTGTTAAAGAATATTGGTCACAGCTGGGTGAACTAATATGCTCCAACACCAAACAAGCACCAGACTTGTTCTGGACAGCTATGTCCACCAAAGGTTCCACAGTAGCCCGCTAGTGGGATTGAAACATCTGTATTGGAGAGAGTTGGGAATGCTTTGCTCTAATTTTCCCTTCAAAAGAACAGAAGTTTTCCGTACATACTAATAAAAAAAAAAAAAGACCTCAACTAATACCAGTTGAGGAAGAACTTGAACCTTGATGTCCCAGATGTGTACTGACTGGCAACATGTCCTGGGTAAGCAGCTCTCCACGGATTTTTCAGGAAGCTACATTCTGCAGGTGAGAAGCACTTCCTGACCTCTTTTCTTAGTCAAAACTGATATTTATGAAGTGTTTCCATTACAGTAATGGAAGTCTCTGTTTTCTAAAATTAGTTCACTAACGTGTTCCCAACCATCTCCAGTAACAGCAAATTAAACAGTGCATAAATAACCCATTTCCCACCACCAGCAGCTTTCACTGATCACAAAGAGGTGTTAGCATGAGAAAAGAAACAAACAAAACTAGAAGTGAACAGTATTTACTTTCCTCAGAAACTGGTAATACAGAAGATGAGTCTTGGGGCCAGGGGGAATGTTTAACAGAAAATAAGCCCATTAAAAGCTTGTCATTGGTAGAGCAGGTTTGGAGAAGCCTACTGAGATTTTAAAGTACTGAGGTACAACACATCTTCTACGTC
Source organism: Phaethon lepturus (assembly GCF_000687285.1). Classification (NCBI taxonomy): domain Eukaryota; kingdom Metazoa; phylum Chordata; class Aves; order Phaethontiformes; family Phaethontidae; genus Phaethon; species Phaethon lepturus. The sequence goes on along the minus strand of NW_010551308.1, from coordinate 51,745 downwards.
CCCTCTTTTGGTGGCACTCTGGATCACGTCATGGGAACTAACCTTTTTAACAGGCTCCCTCTATCCCTTCTGAGTGCCCCAGGAAAAGGCAGAACCCTCTAGTAAGAGCAGCCAAGCTGTTGAGCAAAAGTTAGCACAGATGGATTAAACTGTTTGGCATTCTGCTTCCTGTTTATAGTGTCAGGTTCCAGACAGTGGTTATTAATTAATCAGAGGTCACTTACATGCTGAGACTAATCGTTCCTCCCAATAAGCATCTGTTTTAAACAAAAACAAGTCAACCCAAAACCTAATTTAAATAAGCACTCATTCCTCAGGTGTGTTTCTGTATTTGGCTTGGTGACAAAGCCTGAGAACTGCAGTTATGAGGACCATTCACCTAGTGTGAAGTGGCTGAGGTGAACACTGAATTAACTCACCTCAGTTTTGGAAGTGAGCTAGCACGGAAGACTATCTTGAAGTGATCTCAGACAATAGCTTTAGGGGAAGCACATTCAGCAAATAAACATTACAAATGTCCCTGCCTGTAACATTCAATACTATTTTAACAACAGGATGGCTTTATGGCATAGGCAGGGAAAGACCCAGAGCCTTACTTACCTTGGCTGCTGCTTTCCAGCTCACTTTATGTTGGCTGCTGATACAACTCTCCAAGAAAGGTTTTGAAGCCTCTGTATCCCACAGATTGATCAGTTTTGAAACGCAGGGCCAGGAAGCTACTGCTGGAGAAGATGCTGAAAGGCATCTTCTGAACACATAAGTTTGCTGGTGAGGGGGAAGAAGAAAATACTGCTGTTGTAGTCATTGCCAAGTAGTTTGAGACAGCCCTTAAATTTATTTCCAGAGGCCGACTTTTTACTCCAAGCTTTTTGATACTCAAAGGTATTAGTGGATGCCAGGATTTCTCTGAGGTCTTTCAGGAGGTACATCTCTAGTGGCCTATGCCATACTGTTCCCTACCCAGGCTGAAGAGGTGAAACCTAGTGCAATGGCCAAATCATTCTCATGCTCTATATGAGTGCATCTCTCATACTTTAGTGAGATTACTTCAATAACCAGTTCTCTAAATGCCTGCATATGTGGAAGAAAAAAGGGGGGAGACAGTGGGAGAATGAGGAAGGTATGAAGCCATTCCAGTGAACATTTCTGTACCCAAAGATCCTGATATCCATATGGTACAAAGGCAGCTTTGGTACTCACAGCAGCATCTGCTCAAACTATTTCAGACACAGAGTGAGACAAGTACCAAGATACAAAGGGTTAAGAAAAAAAAAGTTTTAAAAGAAGGATTGATAGAAGTATCCTCTCAGATACAGCCATGATGCTGGAAGTCAAGAACTGCTGAGTCCAGAGACCACTTCTGAAGAAGCCCTGGGTGACAAGGGCAGCTCTCAATGGCTCTCAGGAAGTCTACTGCCACTTGGCCCTGCCTTGCAGGCACTAACCAGTGTTGCCGTCCTCCCTGCCTCCCACACCCTACAACTGAAGGAAATTTGGTCACCTTCATTCAATAAAAGGGGTCAGAAAAGGAAGATAGTAAATTACTATGCAGTTCAACCTACCCAGAAGCCTTGAAGAGAGATGTGGTCCATCATAAACACTCAAATGATTCCAAAGAACCTTGTATCCATGAGTGCCTGAATGGTTTAAATTTCCAGTCTATGCTTTCTCCTCCCGATACAGAAGACACTTGCACAGCTTCGATTCCCCAGCAATATCCTACCTAACCAAGCCAATAGCTCCTTTGTCAAGGTAGGTAAGGTACCTCTCCTGGCATAGCAGGGGAGCAGGAAAATCTTCCCTTCTCTTGGTCCCACTGCTTTGACCTGCTGCCTTCGGCACACAGCCTCAGACACACACGGTAAGTTGTCATGCTGCAAATTCAAGCAAATTCAAGAGCAACCCAGAGAGACTCACGTCATTCCAAGGCACAGCCATGTGATGATTAGGACCTAGCATCCAATACATTTGATTGCAACAGAAGGAAGGGAAAGTTACAGAGCTAGCTGAAGGAGCTCCAAGTATGATTACAAATCCCTCCTGGAGCATGGAGGTGCGCTATGTAAAACTCCCTGTCTGTCTGCAAAAGAAACTTAGTTCTTCTCCTCTGTTTCTCTCACCTCAGCATTAAGGTGAGCTCTCTCTTGCTTATTAACTCTTTGGTTAGTCCAAATCCTTCATACACCATCAATTGGCCATGACAATTAGACAGATTTCTTTCAGTCTAGAAGTCCAGGACTTCAAGCCTAATAATGGATTTTAATGGGGCTACAATTCTCCAGTGACAGCTGCAGCACAAAGCAAAGAACAAAGTCACAATGCCAGCATATTTTACAATTGGTTCTTATTTCCTAGGGATAGCTATCAAAATGTGAGCAGAGGCAAAAGGGACTGTAATACCCATTAAGAAGAGAAAAGGCGGGAGGGGGGGAATCAAAGATGGCATATTGGTCCAAATCTATTTTGGTCATATTATTCATTACTTCTGAAGTTAAGCTTTCAACACAGTTTAGAAGTCTATGCTATTGCCACATGAATGGAAAGTTATTTCTTATCCTAACTAAGCACAATAAGGGAGGAAGAAAAGGGAATGGATGAAAGTGACAAAAGATTCTTAGTGACATGGTTTAGCATTAACTCCTCAGTCACAGCACATTCAGGCCTCTGACATGCTTTACGAGACCTTTGCCCAGAAGTGTCAGATTTATCTGCCGTTTGCTGGAAAGAAGGTACTGATACCCCCCAGCTTTCCTAACTCTCTCTGAGGAACTTGCCCAGTTTTCTAACACACACTGAAATACCTATGGATTCACTAAAAACCACATCACAGATATTTGCAGATTTTCATGTCGGAGTTACAAAAGCTGTAAGAACTTGGGTGCTCACCTGGTGGCATTTGTGTATCTCATGGGGCATGCTGGTGACTGGATCATTCTTTCCCAATCTGTAAGTATGACAGCTATGCCTCATGACAAATCTGAGCTCATCTCCTTGGGATTTTTTGGGGGCATTGCCAGGTTTTTGTCCTGGAAAGAATTAGAATGTAGAGCATTAAATTCAGCTTCAATATTAAGTTTTAAATGGACATTCATCAGGGACTAAGGGCAATTCCTACATGACAAGTCACCCCCACGGAAAAGCATGGATCACGGGTGAGAGACGATCTGAAGAGTAGAACCTTGAAATACTCATTTTAAAAGTTCATCTGGAAAAAGATGTGTTCACTTAGAGAACAAACAAATTAGGAAAGCTACTACATTCCTATTCTACCAGGCCAGACCTTGTTCATGATAAACCTACAAACCTCAAACCCACTTTAGCCTTGTTTCAAGCTTCAGCATTTTGCAAATCAGGCAGTTTTATCCAGGCTAGAGCTTCGGAGAGCTCTGGTTTTTCATATGTTTGGAGAACATCTGTATGTAAAGTCTCCAGAAAGTCCATAAAGGCATCTTGAAAACAAGTACATTCTTGAAGCTTCAGTCAAAGAGGTCAGTTAATCTTTAGTGAGAAGTGGTTGGTACAGCTTGACTGTACCTTGGACCCTGAGCATCAAGTGTTCAATGCTGAAAGCAGCAGGGCCAGTGGAGCAGAGCATCACCTTCACCACAGGTCCAGGCCTCTGGAGAACCACAGGAAACTGCACGGTACTGCATAGCGCAGCTATAAGCAAAACCAAGCACAACACTACCACTATAAAAACACCATTTGAGAAATGTAGGCAAAAGTCATAGAAGTTACTCTGTGGAAAGGCAGAAAAGTGAGGAATTATCCACGTTTGAGAGATGTTCAATGCCGGTAACATGGCTGCCAGGCAGGAGGCAGCAGCATCTCCAGTCCCTGTCCTGCAAAAAGTGCCCTACTGCTGGCCAGCAAGGATTTGTCCAGTTCATTGCACAGTACCAGCTGCCCAAAGTCTACCTATGAGGCTAGGCATTTTGTTTGCTTTATCTATCCTGAAAAATTGCTAGACTACTTGCCCTTAAATCGAAAATGGGATGGTACAGGGAATTTTTGCCATTACTCCATCTCCACTGATAGGTACTTTCAGTTATTAAGCATGCTAAATAGTTTCCAGGTTACTTTCTGGTTCTCCGAATTTTCCAGCCTCTTTCTCCCATTATACCATCATGCTAAAGTTCTAGCTCATGCTGACATTAAAGCCCAAGTCTATATTTTAAGTTCCTCAATAAAAGTAATTTGGTTTAGAGACAGGCACCCATTGACTTCTGTTGCTCACTGGCTCTAGAGGAGGGGAAAAAAAAGAAAACAGGCTATTCCGATATGATGGCATATAAACAGATGTAGGAATCTCATTTAATATATCCAGCCTTGAAAAACTGCCAGCCATAACAAATGCTATTACATAGCAGCGAGTCTGTGTGCCGGAGGACGCTCCAGGGAGCTATCTGTTAGACTCCTATTTGGGGAAAAGTTTGACTGATGGCCCCATTTCTGATAGTATTTTCCTCTGTCCTGCATATAAATAGTTATGATAGTTAAACCGTTATTCTCAGCTGCAACAGACATACTTTTTGAAATTTTTTTGGCGCTTTTATAAATAAGTTCTTGGAGGAAGATGCTATGGAGTGCTCTAACAGCTCAGCACATCCTCTGTCTTTCTCCTCTCCTGTCCTTTTCCTCCCAACTCAAGGGTTAACTGACATGCTAAACTTTAGATTTGGTGGGCGGGGTTTTTTTGTTAACGAAAAAAATATTCCTAGCATGTTCTACCACCCTAAAGGTCTTTGTTTGGAAGCATTACTACTGTACTTGGTAACAAAAGGGTGTTCCTGTTCAAGCGTCAGAAAAGAGAGCTTATAAGAGAGCTACGATGATCATGCACATAGTCCTCATCTACACCCAGATAGAAGTTAAATAAGTCCTCTTCCCTAGAGCATGAACCATCACCACTGGTGTGATGTAAGAGGATGAAGGTCTACACAAAATAGCTATTATCCAAAAACTTTCTCCAGAGGCATCACTTAATTTCTAAAATATTTGGAGAACACATATGCTAGAATTCACCCACAGGACTCCAAAAAGCTGATGGATTTCTCCACCACACTTTGTCTACCAGGATGCAAGTGTGGATACCCACCCAGGAAAAACACTTCTGTGTAAGTAGTTTATAACATCTGGAATCACAAAAAATTAAACCTATACAGAGGCAGAATAAAGGGGAATGAGGGAAGGGAAAGAAAAACACACTGAAGGGCTGGGAGGGGATGCTGGGAGAAGGAACATCTTCACAGGTCAGAGATTCTTCAGTACATCCAATAAAACCTCTGCAAAATTAGCCTTCACGAGTTTTCCCCCACTCCTTTCCTATTACTTTACCCCTCCCCATTTACATTTTGTGCCAACAAGTTCCAGTTAATTCCTTTTGCTTTCAACTTGCCATCCAATATTTCCCTTTGATGTCCCTACTCTTCACCTTGCAAAAAACCAGCGACTAAGCATGCCTTAGTCACCTTCCTGTACCATTCATAGCAGTCTATAAAGCCATTGCCTTTTGCCTCCATTTCCTCTTCCAGCCTGTTGAGTCTGTTTAGTCTCTCCCTGCAGAGAGCCAGGCTGACTCCTGGATACCTGTCATGCTCCTCTGTACTTCTAGATCCTTTTCAGAATGACTGTGTGCAGGAAGGGGAAGAATTAAATCACACACACACACCCCAGTACTAAAAAAATTGGTTTGTCAGGTTTGTACAGTAGAGCATGTTTTATTCTTTACCTCTTCACACATGGACACCTTGTTTTGTATTCTTCATGGCTATGCATCTGCTCCAGTAATTCCACAATGTTTCAGTGACAGTAGCTAAATTAAAGCCCATCACTTGTGTACATAAAGGCATGATGGTCCTCCATTCTGTCCCAAGACTTCAATACAGCGAAGGTACAGAAATATTTTCTTTCTATGTAAAAATGTTTACATACTACACAGCTTGTATAGCAGGCAAGAAAGTTGGCATTTGACTTGCCATTCCAAACAGATGTAGGAGTGTGCTACTGTCCATCTTATCTCTTCCGCTTTTTCACCTACTCTGTGTACAGAACCTTTAAAATAGGCAGCAAAAAGCATTTCCTCCATGCATTTTGAAATAGCCCAACTCACTGGAGTAATCTTGATGTACTCCTGTTCCCTGCCACACTGCACTTCAACTAGATTTTACTTAACTGCACAGCATGCAGTACATGAGCAAACCAAACATGTGGACATACAAGCCTCCAGAAATCTAAACTTTACTGGAAAGATCACTAAAGCTGTTACTTTCATTTTATTTTAGCTTTCTTTTAACGCTGTGGATTTTGTTCATCTAGACTTGTGTCTCAGTGACCAGATTGCACCTCAGCAGGGTCACGGTGAGGAAGACCATAGCCCTCCACACAGGAGAGAATATATTTCCTGGTATAAAGAGCCACAGTTCTGTTTCCCAGGTGCTCATGCTTCAGCATCATCCATTCCACCTCCAAGAGGCAAATAAAGCATGCCATCATTGCATCTTACTTCATTGTCTCTGAGGGTATGGAGGAAGGGGACGTGACTTTCAATAAGACGCTGCCAAAACAGGAGTACACAAGTCACTTAAAGACAAGTGTCCATAAGGGATTACCCAAATACCACAGCTTATTTCCTAGTGTATTAAGAGGGCTGTTCTCCTACTGGGTCCATGACACAGGGATTAAAGTCTCCAGCCGAGTCTACAGCCTGGCTCTGAAGGCTAAAGTTCAACTTAGTTTAACTAAAGTTGCCACACATTGGAGCCATGCAGCTGGGACTCGAAACCCTTTCTGAAGTTGGCCCAAGTGAAAGTGAGAAACGTCTAGGTCTGAGTGTCCTCAGCTGGATCATTTGTTGTTACCTAGCACTTTTCTTCCTTGCTGGCTCTCTTCATAAATCCTAAGGAACTCCTCTTGGCAGTTCATTGATGATGTTATTGACAGATGCTTTACCATAATCTTTGACATGCCCTTCAGAGGCAGTCAGAGTATCCAAGAGCACTCTGTGCTGCTCATGTATCCTGACGAGGAAGGACCAGAGATAAACCCCCAGGGCTCTTCTAACTCCACTTCTGACACACATTCTGTGGATAAATGTGCACTTCAGTGATAAAAGCATTAAGAAAAGAGCTTTCTACAAACCCTGCCAGTTCTGACCATGATTGAAGATAGACTAGCAGGTCGATAAAGTTAATGGGAAATGGTTTTCCAATATTTAGGAGGGAGGGTTTAAGCCTGTTCCTCCCCTACCCCAGTATTACCGGGCTTGCTGGAAGTCTGAATATTCTGCTATCACTGGCAAGAGCTCAGCTACTGCAGCTGCTGGAAAGGCCAAAACGAATAGATCTGATAAAAAGCTTAACCCTACATAGGGCATATATATATAGAGATACACACACACATTTACAATTGTGTGTGTGTGTGTGTGTATATATATATATATGTATATATAAAAAAACCCCAACCCTTCCCATCAGTTGGATCATTTCTTAGGGTCCAGCATGCAGGCTGCAGCTCTCAAAGTGTACATGGTCACAAGGCAGTCCTGTTGCCTTAGCCTCAGAGACCCAGGCAGCAGACACAAGCTAGGCAGCATAAAGCTGCCAGGCCTTAGAGGAAAGCAGACTGGCTTGCAAATTTGATAAGAGCAGTGCTTTGATGCCTGGAAATGCCTGGAAAACAGATAAACAGGTACCAGATTGGTCAAGTACCTGGGCTAACAAACCTACCAACCTCAAATACTCATTTACTACCAAGGAAGGAATATAAGTATTTTTTTAATTGACCTTGTGGCCAGCCCTTGACAAGAGTTATGAAATATTATGCTTTTGTCTATGCACTCTCTGGTTCTCCAGAAACACAGGAGGAGAGCAGGCTTAGCCTGTAGCTGCATGCACACACAGTGCAGTCAGATTCAACACTTGTTAAATAAGAGACCAAATCAACAGGGAAATATTTGGAAGCATCTGAGTGGTTATAACAGAGCAGGAGGAAAGAAAACAAGATCACTAATGAGAACTGTATGTCCCTTTAGTACCAAGCATAATAGGATTGTTTGGCTCCCAAGGCAGCAATTTTAAAGTCATACCCTCTGTAGAGCAGCTTAAATTCTGTTTAAGTGTGCTTCCTCCCACACCAATGTTTATGAGCTTTCTGCTCAGATTGGATGCTGACACCATGCCATGTCTCTGCGCACCTGCGCGGGATGCTGAGAGCACAGAGCAGGGACAGCCGAGCCCTTCCGCTGGGTAGAAATCCCTCAAATCCAGAGGGAGCTGAGGAAGCTTTGCCTCCTGAGGAAGGTGCTGCGGTGTGAACAGCACTGCACGGCGATGCTTGTTAGAGGGCACGCACAGGGAAGTGTGACTTGGCTTAACCCACAGTGGAAGGGAGCTCAGCCAGGCTGAGTTACGGGGAGGGTACCCTTCCTCCAGGAGAGCTGGCCTGAAAAAAACCAAACCCCTTCCACCACAGTCTAGGTTGAGAAGCAATGAGTTAATGACACAGCTTTGCACAAGGGCAAGGCAAGGGTTCCTGCACGTCCTCAGCACCGTTGGAGGATGTGGGCCGTGTTGCTTGCATCAAGGGACAGCAGGGAACAGCAGTGCCGTGTGGGTGCAACGGTCCAGAAGGGGGTAAAGCCCAGCAAGCTGAGCCACAAGATCTTGTCTCTAGGTTCAATTTTAAAATCGTTTTTGCATTCAGGGTGATACCCCAGTTCAGGCCATTACAGCACCATGCGCTTGCCATGCCTTTCAGCTCACCCAGCGGCGAGTGGCTCAGCTGAGATGAGCCTGCTCCAGCGTGGGCAAGAGCCTCGTGTGCATTTCCAGCTCCTGCCAACCAGCCCTGGAGCTGCCATGCTAATGACAGCCCCACAGTCACCAGCTGGGCTGCACTTCCCCGAGGAGAGAAAGCATCCCCACCTCCTGTTGCTTATCACTCTTGGGATCTATTTTTATCGCGGTGGTGTGATGTCTTGGAGCACCAGCAAGGATGCCAGTGGGAAAAGGAAAGCACACGCTGCATGCCAACAGCCTGGCTACAGCGCAAATCTGCAAGCAGAGCCAGTAGCATCCCCTCCTGAGCAGATTGCTTTTTAAAGTCGTGAGCAACAGCGTTCTCCAATTTGTTCCCAGACCTAGTGTCACCCAGTAACTCAGGGGTACTTCAGCCTTTTCATCAGTCTCCCTCCAACACTGTCACAGTAGTGGATGTGGAGAAACATTTAAATGCTTAATAGGCAGGAGGAGGCACATCAGTAGGACAGGGCTATTTGTTGTGCTTTAAAAGCAGCAACAAGTTGACAGAGTGCCTCACCCAAGACCACGGCTCTGTTTAAACAAGGTACACACATAAGAGATTAAGTAATTGTCCCTGACCCAAGAAATTCAGTGGAAAACACAGAAGATAAAAAAACCAATACCTCATTCCAAGGATGGTAAGGGACAGATACAGCAGATTAAGCAGCATACCCACATGCACAGAAAACCTGCAGCATCAGTGTTTGATGGATCCCTGGCTCTTCCACACAAGCCCACTGCTTCTAGCTACAACAGTCTTCCCTCCCTTAGGTCTGCTCACCAGCCTCCCTCCCTCCCCTCTGCCTGCGTGTACCCACACACACACTTCCCAGGACAAAATCCAGAGCGCTGCGTCCATTTGCACGCAGGTGTTCGGAGACTCAAGCTTGGGCACTACCCTGAGCTGCTCCCGAACTGAACCAGCTCCACCACCTTCTGCAAACCAAGGGCTGCAGCCTCTGGCACGCAACAACTCTGCGGAGTTCTGCAGTTCCCCCGCACCCACGCCTACCCCGTCAGCTCTGCGGCAGCCTCGCGGGCTGCGCCGGTTCCGAGGTGTCCGGTGCCCCGCCGCTTCTCTGCGGCACGCTCTGCTCAGCATGTGAGGAGAGGCACACTTAGAGACAGTTTTGTATTAAACTTGGGAACAGTCAGCACAGCCAAGCGATCCCCGCGACGGGAAGGCAATTGTATGGAAGTCAGGTAAAGGAGCCAACGGTCAGTATCTGGCTCAAAGAGCCCTCAGGGCTTTGCACCTTTTGTATGAAGCCATATGTAAAAGCTGTATGCAATGCTACAGCCTCAACCTCTGGGAAAGATTTACAGCTTCAGAGCTGAGCAATTCCCTGCATAAACTGCCTGACCTACAGTAAATCCATGAAAGCCATTACATCCTTCAGAGAGCCAGTGGTCAGCAGCCAGCTGTGTCGGATCCAAGGGGATGGAAGATCTCCAGCCAGCTCCCAGCTTATCTGTGGGGATGGTCTGGCTACCATACAAGTGATGATTTGTTTTGTTAACTGGTTTTAGTTCAGAAGAAAGTTCTCCCATTGTCAGCACCTGTACTAACATTTCTGAGGTCACTGTGGGACTATGAATGACGCCACAAGGGAGAAAGACCAGCAGCTGCAGCACAAAGCAGGAGTGTCCAAGTGCTCATGTGAGCTGAGTGTGGAGCATTATCCACAATGTGCTCTTTTCTTCAATATATACTTTAATTTCCCACTCATAACTGCCGCACACTTTATTCAGGATACAGAAAAAAATATTCCTGTGAGCAGAAGTCCTCCATTTTACGCTGGCAACAACAGAATAAAATACAGGATAGGCAGAAACATGAAAACTCTGACCAGGATTAGCTCTTTCCTCTTTCTCAAGAAATGCTGTGGGACAAATCACAGCTATTCCCTAAATGGAGAATTACGTATTTGGCTGTACATAAGCACATACAGGGAAGGAGGAGGGATAAAGCTCTGGAAGACAAATGTTTTGCATCAGCAGTTTCCCAGCACAACTACTTTGAGCCAAAGTGAAACATTTCTCTAGAATGACAAATCAGTTTGTTTAACATGGAAAAGACTTGAAGCTATCTGGTGGCTCTTTGAAACCTCCCAAATCCCATCAGATTAAACAAGCTGAAGCAGTGGATTTCTCCATTTGCCAATGAAACTATAAAGCCAGATTCATCTTGACCTGAGGAGCCTCAGAAGGAAAGAAACTTCTGGGAAAGAAGAGAGAAGCTGGTGCAAGGGAAGTGGGACAACAATGCTGGGTTCACATGGAGCACCCCAAACAAATTTGCTCCCCTCATTTGTCTGCATGAGACACACACCAGTTTAAGGACAGGGGCCTCTTCCTTTCGTAACCCACCACTTTCATGCAATCAGTCCTTATTCACTAGTATATGCTACTCTTTCTCTAGCACTTTCTGGCAAAATTCATCCTACAGACTTCTGAATGTGGTGCTAATTATACTTGGATACACATACACAAGCTCAGATTACAGTGTTGTCCCAAACTATTCTGCCCAAAGCGTGGGGCTGGTAGGCATTTTCAGCAGCAGCCACTTTTTACTGAGAAAAGCATTTGTCCAAAGATTGTATTCAATTTGAGAGCCAGAAGTGTTACATACAAGTCTTATGCTTCCGAAATTCCCATTCTAAGTTCCAGGAAGCTTTGTTTAGGTGGAAGGCATGAGGAAGAGGAGGAAGTGAGAACTTTCTGCAGGAAATCACCTGGACTATTTTTTTTTTTTCCTTGCTCTTAAGTTGCCTTAAAAAGTCTACCAGAAAAAAACCTCAATGCACTTGGGATATTTTATACAAAGGGGTTATATTCAGGACTTATCTCAGGCAATGAAAACTCACCTTTCATCAGCAGTCTTATCCGGCCCAGGAAAATCCTCACACTTGAACTGAGCCCTGGGTTTGTTCTGGGCTGGCACAGCCAACAGCCCAGCTGACAATGCCATAAAAAGTAAATGGTCCATTTTCCTTGCTGCAAACCAAGGGGCCACCAGAGCTACCCTAGGAACCAAGAGAGGACTCATCTCTCTTGGCCTCCACACTGCTGCAGCTAAGAAGAGCTGTCACAGACCAGATTTGCTCAAGAAAAAGCCTCGGTGCAAGAACAGGGCTTGCAGCTCCTGGCTGAACTCAGCCCTAGCCTGGAATGAAGGAACTGATTTAAAGGCTTGCTTATCAGCATAGAGTGAAGACTGAGCACAGGCTACAGAAAAAATAGGACTGAATAGTGTTCTTTAGTGCTACACATAATTTATTATTCTGCCATAAGATTGCGGTATTGATCAGAACCCGCATTTTAACTTGACAGTGCCTCAGTCAGAATTACTTTGCCTTTTATTTACTCAGCTGTTCTTACCTGCTTGCCTCATGATTTCAGGGAGATTAGTTAGTTCTTGAACAGTGCTCTGAATACAAGGGTTTTATGAAACCAATAGAAGTCTTCATAGTTTATCTTGACAAGAGTGCTATGAAATGGTTTCCAAGCAAGCTACAATGGGAAGTGTTTCACTGGGATAAGAGATGAGACTTGGGAAGTTCAAGGGAAAAATATTCTTTCCTCCACAGGTCTCATAGAAATTACTGTCCAGAGAAAAAATTACTAAACTCTGTGGCCCCACTTCCAAGCAACAGTGCACACTGCATGTATTTGGGCTGGCACAGTCAACAGCCCAGCTGACAACACCGTACAGATCGACTGCATCTATTGCTCTTAAGTACTGTCCACTCCAGGGACAAGAAGTAGATGGAGCTTTCAACTGTCACTTGCTATATGCTGTTCTCCCCTCTGTGCTCCCCCAGTCCCTTCTACCCAGTGGTCTACAGACATCCATATGCAGACACCTTCAAGAGCGCTCACCTTTAGTTTTACCTCGCCTGACAGGAATCCTGGCTTCCCACAGAAACAAAGCCAGCAGAAAGCATCCTGGCTGTGATCCTTCCAGGGTGACTGAAGTAGTAATTTCTCTCACAGATTTCATTCTCAAGTACAGGCACTCATGTTTGCTGCAATGGCCTAGCTCAGCTCCCAGCTGCTTGGGAAATAAATTTGAGGTTAGGTCTGGGCAGAAGTATGAAACACAAGATGTGAATGTAAGTTCTGCTCATAACGGGCAAACATGCAAAAACAGAAGACCCACCTTCTTCAATGATTCCCCATCCAGATGCAGTGCAGAGGCAAGAGGAGGATAATGTCTCTGTGCTGTTGGGCAGACATGCTGGCCTCACAACAGCGTTGTACTGGAGGTATGTCTAGCTGCATCAGGGCAATTTCAGAGTCATAGCTCAGCATGTCGAAGTGGGGATGCACCACAATGGCTTTCACCCATCTCGTCTGTGACCAGGTCACAGGCATCAGGGCAGAGAAGGAACAAGCTGCCCTAAATGCAGCATCCTGAAAGCATACTTGTAAAGGAAGAGGACAAAAATCCCACAAGCAGTGACCAAGCTGAAATAGGTCATGAAAAGAAATAAACAAGGTGCAAGGACTTTGAGGATAAATCCTCCACTTCTCTGCTTTTCAGTTGAGAAGATTGCTGGGACAGATTATGTAGACCTCCTGAGCCTAGAGTAAAGGCTGACTGCTTCACTGTGCAAATATAAGCCACTAAGGTTTTGCAGAAGACTATGTGCTGCTTTTCCACATGTATTTCTTCCTCCTCCCCATTAGGAAGGAAGGCTCAACAAGCTTTTTATAGACCAATACATTGCTCAGCACCAAGAGAGTAAGATGCTGAGGACAGTCAGTCATCTCTGCTACGTTTTAAGTCTTTTTACTGCTAGTAATAAGAACCAGATATAAAACGTACTTTTACAGGCTGCAAGTTAGCTGCATGAGACCAGAGTTACTGGATCTCCTTCCTCAACTGAACCTCTGCTACATATCAGTCATTTTGCCTTGTTGTCAACACTGTTTTATCTGTGCATGTAGATCTGTTTTGAGAAATGTGGTAGAGACAAATACACCACAGTTAACATTTTTAATAGTATTTCTTCATTTTTTACCTCTTCTGTTGACTCTCTCAGGGCTCTATCATGGTCTCCTACCGCCACAGTCCAGTGCAAGGGTTTATTGGATCTGTAAAATGAAAATAAACATATTGGAGCTACTTACAGTCAGCCATACAGCTTCCTTATTCAGCAGTCATACATGCCTTCTGGCTCTTCTCTAATTAGTCACTTATTCCCAGAACTGCTGAGCAAGACCTTCTCACCACGACAAATGTGCTGCATCAGTTCTGGCTTTGCTACAGCTCTGATAGCGCATAGTCCAATTAACTTTAATGGATCTCCTACAAGCAAGACCAAACTGTTGCCATCTCTAAAATCAGTGATCATGGAGGAAGGGCAGAAGGAATGTTTCCTAGAGGATATTAAGGTGTGAATATAATTTATAGCTCTCCAGTTGTTCGCACCCCAACTTGGAGGAGCAGGGGGAGTGCATGGCATGAGGAGAGGAGCAGAGGTGGCCCAGGGACATGCTGGTCACACTCAGCTGCACACAGTGGGCAGCTGTCAGCAGCCACATAGGGATGATGACAACCCCATCGCACTGGCAGTCTCCAAGGAGCTTCAGGGTGGCATGCTATGGCCAACAGTGAAGACAGGCCTCAGCCCCACTAACACACTTGAATAGCCACTGGCAAGTAACTGGGGGAAAGCCACAGGTGTCTGCAAGAGAGCCAGAAAACCAGTCATACTTTCGCAAGCAAGTTTCTTGTTTTCCTAGATAACCTCACACAGTGGATACAGCTAGGTCAAAGATACAGGAGAGATCAAGTTTGGTCTGCCTGGAAGTGATGGGGGAAGGAAGAAGAGCTATGTGAAAGCTTGAATCCTAAGGAGTTTAGCACTTCAGGGAGCAGAAGAGGTTCAGGTACTGAAAGCAGGTCTCTCCCATCCTCTGCCCGTGTTCCCTCTGCCAGTAGGAAGTGCATGCAACCACAGCGTACTGCACATGGTGAATGAGAGATGAGGCACCTGCCTATCACTTTCATCCATGCAAGAAGGGCACAAAAGGGGATCTGAGGTCAGAAAGCATCTGTCTCTCTGCATAATCCTCTTACATGTTAGAGGAAAGCTCCTCAGACCAGATCAACTGAGCAGAATTTAATTTCTTTACCTAAGGAGATATCCTTCAGAGCCAACATCAGTGCAGTTGATAATCCTGAATCTTCTCTTCCTGCCTCCTCTGCAAGAAAGGAAATAAGAGTTAGCTCTGACTTGGGTCAGTAGCTCTGGCTTGTCCCCTCAAAAAAAGTCCCCACTCTGTAAGGGGAAAGTTATTCATCCCCTCAAGCAGCAGCCAGCACACATTCATGAAAGTAGAAGACAACAATAGCAGACTAACACTCAGGATCAAGACTTCTCTATAATGAGATTTTCAAGGGGAGTATCAGACAGACAGAATTAACAAGGCTTCTTGTTTCAGGTAACAGAAGTTACTCATCTCATTTCTCAGTGAGAAAAAATAAAACTAGCTTGATTCATCTCTCTTATTCAGGGAAGGGAGCTGCCAAAAGTAGCTATTGTGTTTTAAAGTTACCTTGACAGAATGCAGCAGGATTAGCCTAAAAAATAAGATCAGGTGTCTAAGAATAGCTGCAGATGACACGGACATTGTTAGACACAGAAAGCATCTCTCTACTAATCTGAATGAACAAAAATGAGATGGGCTTTGAACCCTCTGAAGCCATTCTTCTCATCGCTTTCAAAATATACCAGCATGGTATTCTGGGGACTCAGCACTGGTTTGGGAGTTGAGAATCCAAAGAGATTAGCTGTAGGGATGAACAAGAAGCTGTCTTTCTAAGACGAGAATTGTCATCCTGTAAGCACTTGTGGCTTTAGCTAATCTAGGTTTCTAAAAAAACCCAAAGCTCTAGAGTCTTGGTGACTTTCTGATTGAAACATGAACTTTTGCAGAAGAGGTGCCTGCAAAGCAATGTTAATCCATGACATCAGTAAGCAACAGCAGCCAGAATTAATCTATTACAGTTATGCTACAGGTACACAAAAGTAATCTTAATTTTCTCATAGTGGGATTACAAGTAATCTTCAACAGACAGTGTGAATGCCCTTCACTGCACAAAAAACCCCACCCTTGAGAATTGTATTTGCCACCATTGAGGGGTACAAGCAAAGTCTCTCTTGAATGGTTTACATGAGGACCTAGAAAGCAGCTGCTAGACTTTTCCTCCTATTGAGAGCACTCAGTTTGCATAGCATCTGGAAGTCCAATAATTGCAGCTGGATAGGAAGTTTGCATTTTATTCCAGAAGAGCTTTCCTGTAAGAATATGAATTTCTGATGGCAAAGCTGTGCTGGAAAGCATTGAGGGAAACATTCTGGGATGCTAAAAGCTCTCCCCTGAAAGATTCCAGATCCAAATTTGTCAGCCTTCTTCCTCCCACTTAAATACTCCTTTCCAATGGAAACCAGATTTCTTTTCAAGGCAACTGTAGCGTAAATACTTATTCAGCATTTGGTAAACACATGCAACTAAATTACCACCACAATATAGATGGGGAAAAAATAGCAGCAGTTTGCCAAATATCACTTGTCAATGGCGAACCCAGGACAGTTCAAGCCTCTTACCCAGCTTATTGGGTGTAAAGAAAAGACCACCAGCCCCTCATCACTCTACTCTGTCTTTTGGTTCACATACAGGCCTGTAAAGAGGTAGCCAGAATTCAATTCAAGTATCTTCACTTCTAAGCACCAGATTGCTTTTCACCTTAAAGAATAGATATCAAGCTCTGCTCAATTGACTGTGGTGCCTGAAAGCTGTTTTTTCAAAAAAGGTGGGGATGGTACAACATGCTTTCATTTTGTCCAGGTAGGAGGAATATCTGGAAATACAGAAGTTAAAAAAAAGAAAAGTTAAGAACATTGATTTCACTAAGGTTAAAGATTTTTATATTGATAAAACTGAAGCAGATTTAAAGTGACAAATTAAAAAATATTTTGTTCTGAAAATGTGGGAAAGCAATGCCTCAGGTTAGCAATTTTTCATTAATGACATTCCAACAGAATTAGTTCAATTCATAAAGAATTCATATCCGTTTCAGTGGAATTAGACATCCATCGACAACCGACCTTTTGCCCTGCATTAATTTGAACGCTTGTTGTCTTTAGTTAATACTTCGATCAAAATTGCTCTTGCTCTCTCCTTTGATAGAGATGAAGAGTGGAGGCCTGATACAGCAGCGCTCTGGATCAGCAATAGAACACGAGCCATGGTCCTGTATCCATCCCTGGAACACCAGCTGGCTCTCCATGAGAAAGCACAGCCTGGGAACAAGATGCAAGATCTCCTGTGCCAATGGCACACTTGGCCACATCATGATGGGCAAGACAGATGGGCAAACCTCAAAGAGTGCTGCAGAAGCCCTTATATTGCCCTTTCAGTGGTAGCACGTACCACATTACCAGAGAGAGAGTATTTTGGTGATAAAACACACCCGTTTCCACAGGGATTTCTAATTTAAGACTGAAAAAATTAGTGCTCACCCAACTGGTTTTCTTCATCACCGTAAACAGTAACTGCATCATAAATGCAGCCCAGGCTGAGTTCCACAGCAAAGTGTTCAAACTCCACCTGCAAAGAGGACGAGCAAGAGGGAATCATCAAGACTGAAACACCCTTCTTAACCATGGGCTGGACAAAAGCTAGATTTCAGAGGAATTTGAGCATGGCATCCGAAGGTAGGTATATCACCTTTTTGCCAACAGATTGTTTTGATGCAATCTTGGCCCAATAGCTCCCTTCTGTGCAGGGCTACAGACAGGTCTGCAGAGGATGAGGCTGGCCTAAGCTTTGCCTTAAGGGATTTCAACTGTCATATTTACCGCAACACTCAATGCTTTGTACTTCTTAAGGGTCAGTGTCCCATATGAAGTGCCCTTCCAAGAGCTTTTCCTTCAATCATGGAGAGTGGGTGATTTTTCCTTTGTTTGTTTTTAATCCAGACTGCAAGTTCTCTTCTCACACCACCAGAGCAGCAGCAACCCAAGCAATAGGTCTGCATACCCTCAAGCATCCCTAGGTTTAACACTGTTTTTCCACTCCTTAGCCGAGGCAGCAGGGGAGAAGAGATGGTGCTTCAGACAATGTAAGATGGCGACATGACTCATCGTGGGCTGGGATGAACATGGTAGGCTCCTGCTGCATAGAAGCAGCAACAGGCAATAAAAAGAGAGAGTTGCTGGTAGTATGAGTGGGAACTATTGTCACACAATCCATGCACAATGAGAAACAAACACCTTGGTATGGGTCTAAAGAGTAGCTTGGGGGTCTTGACACTGCCTTGAGGAAGAGGCTGACTATATTATTTGCAATATGATCTCTGCCTTCCCTTTACTCCTAAATGTCTCTGCTAGACTTCAAGACAAAAGCTGTCTTGAGGTGAGATGGGTGCCTACAGACTTCAAGCACTTACAACAGTCACAGCCCCTTCATACCCGAGTTTGGAGGTGATGTCTAACAGACAAAATATGACCTGCAAAGAATCAGTGACCTGGAAATGTTACAATTTACAGTCTTGCGTGTCACAGATGTTTCTGGAAGAATTTTATTGAATTGTTCCCCTGAACACTTCGTAGTGCAGAGGTTTAAGTGCAATTTTTCCTTTTATTACCTTTACGACATACTCTGCTAGAGCCTCAATGAGCCACTGGCACTTTGTGTTCCTGGGATACAAGCCAGGGTAATTAGCAGTATCAATCTTCCCCTCTTCCGCTAACGTTGTGACACTCCCACAGCCTGAACCTGCAATATGCAGACAAGAAAGGAGATAATTTAACAGATGGGACTATATGGTACTGTCAATAAACTCAGATCAACAACTTGATTTTTAAGGAACTCGGGCATACTAAGGGTAGTTATTATTTTAAGGGGGTCAGAAAGGAGAGGAAAGGAGTTCCTACAGCATCAGCGAGGTCACCCGCTTCAGCATCCTTATGGATGGCTGTGAAGATGAGCTTGAAGCCATGGCCAGCATTGCTCCCATCAGAAACAAACATAACACTGACCCAGTCTGACCCTGCCAGCATTGGGGCTGTGAAGACATCCCTGCAGGCTTTGCCTCAGGGAGACAAGGAGTTAGTGGTAAGGGTGGGCTGAGCATACATTTATTCAGGCAAATCTTGCAGTGGTTCGTTAGGCTAGATCCCATCGGGAAGATCTCTTCTTACTTTGAGTGGAGAGACTATTTGGCTTTCATTACCTATAAAATATTTAGAGACAGTAGAGAAAAATTGAGATGGGACTTCATCCAAAACAACTATATGAACAACCAAATATTCCTAAAGGGTGAATTGCATGGACTAAGGATTAATATTATTATCAACACATCATCATTAGTACTAAGTTAGAGGGGAGAGGCAGCCAGTATTTGCAGGAAATGTTTATTCTCTATCGGTTCAGTATTAAGTGCACCTTACAGAAGGGCAACAGGCCATGTTTCTTTTAGTCTCATCTGTACAGTTACCCAGTAATCTGCATGCTTGTTGTGCCATATATCCAATTTTGAACCAAAGAAGAGCCAGCCTTCTGAACTGCATCTCCAGTGCACTGACACTAGGATAACGCCTAGGGAACTCACCTGGACATACATCAGCTAAGCAAGGCTAAGCCCTTGGTTTATTCTGCTACCCAGCATCCATAGGATTAAAACAGGTGTATTAGAGGGAAGGTAGATGGGGCACAGTCATGTACAGCCGAAAGATGTTTTTGAGACACTTTAGCCTACCGCACTGCACTAGATGCCAATACAAATATGAACACGTCCCTCAGTCCCACCTGCTGCTCTGTTTGGGTGTTGTCTCTAACTCTTTAGAGTTGTAGTGCAAAATACAAAAAAGGTTTCTCAAAAACCAGCTAGATTTGCTGTTCTTCATGACAATGAACGATAAAAAATTACACCCAGTAACCCTCACCCCTTCAAGGTACCCAGACTTACTGATCAGCTCTCTTCCATTCAAATAGAGGGACACAGTCACGGTCACATCCAACTTGGTACTCTACATCTAATTTGGTGAAGTGTATCAAGATGCTTTTGTCCTCTGGCACTATTATATGCCAGGGACACAGGCTAGAAGGAAGCAATAGTAAAGGCATGTATCTGCACGGCTGAGCTTAGCCTTTGTCAGTCCCACCGTGGGCTGGGAGTCTCCAGCGACTGCTTTACTGCAAGCATGCACCAGAAGCTGACAAATGATGTCACCAGCTCCACCTGGTAAATTTTATCATGTTCCCCCTCAGGCATGAGCCATCTGGGAAGAGTTACCAATAGCAGAGGACTGCTGTGAATTTGCTCAGCACTAGGTGGGGACTGACCCTTCCTTACAGCGGCAATAGCTTCGTGCTGTGTGACTGACAGACCGCCAGCCCAGTCCATCTCATTCCCCTGCCTCCTGCAGAAGCTGAAAGCTTCTTTGTGTGAGCTGACATCGGTATGGTCGGACCACAAGAAACAGGCTACAGCAGATATCTCACCAGCCACAGCCATTTCATGAGCATGGCTCGTACAAAATCTGTATTGCAAACAGACTTTGTGTCTTCCCGCCTTCCCCCGCAGCATTATGCTGCCCAGCAAGCATAGCTGGGGATTGCAGAGAGCACACAGCCGCTGTCATCTGGAGAGTGGTGCCTGGGCCAGCAGTGGTCAGGGCTTCTGAGCCCAGGGAAACACTCAGGTAGGTGCCCCAAAGAAAATTCAGTGTTTGGCTACTACAGCCAAACTACAGTTACCTGTTGCCAGGGGAATTATCCTCCAAAGCCTGGGGGTACTGAATGCAGCCGCTTTCTCCAAAGAGCAGGACGCCTTGGGAACCACGCTCTGCTGGCTCAGGGAGAGGGCTTAGCACAGCAGCTAGGGAGAGAAAAGGGTTGTGTGGAGTATTGTAGTACAGGCATGGGCTACAGCACTGTAGGTGTTTCAAACACAAAGTGCTTGACATGCAGCTGAGAGAAGCCTCGGATGAGAGCACACAATTTCTTTCCCAAAGTCCTACTTAAAAATCCCCAAACTTTCAGGACTTGTCCCACTGACACAGTGGGCTCGCATTCATTCAGCCTGCTAAGAGCTGATGGGGCTACTCCAAGCTCATTTTTAATGAAGGACCACTTTTATGTTGGCCTTCCCTTCATCTTCCATGGGCATTTTGTCTGTGTGAATCTCGATAGCTCTGCTTTGCAAAGGGTAATGCACTCGCTTTGTAGCCACGTGGCTTCTGCTCCTCACAGTTAGTGCTCCCAATTAAGAGGCACCTTCTTAGCTGCAGACAGTCCTCTCTTTGAAACCATAATCATTAAGGATCCCTAGCAAAGCCATAATAGTTTGGGTATTAGTTAATACCAACACCTCAACTTTGATGGCTATGACAGAAATAACACCAGCTCTTTAATAATTTGTATGAGCCCTGTAATCACCTGTACAGAAAAATACAAGTGGCCAGTGGGGAGTCACTAAACCTATGCCTTGCTATAAAAGGCACGTCTGATAAGCCACTAAAACTGCAGCACTTAATACAGTGCCTCTCTTCCCATACGCATTCAAAGTTGTATTTGATGAGGAGATAACCCCCAATCAATCCTGCACGCCGTTTCGGGAGCCCAACAGCAGTTCGGATCTCGAGCTGGCAAGCACTCGATGCAGGCTTTTGTTAGAGCAGGGCTGGTATGCAGCACTCAAGGGACACCTCACCGGGCTGGCAGGGCTGCATTCAGCCAAAAAGAGGGCAGCTTGAGTAGCTTTCTGCTTTTTCCTTCAGGGGATGCAGGGGTCAGACCTGCTATTATAACAGGGTTTCTGAAGGGATACTTCTCTGTTTAAACCTTTGGTTTTGCCATCCCAAATTAAAAAAATAATATACCTTGCTGCTGATGCAGTGGATGGCAATTGAACAGAAGTGCTGTGGGAGGGAGCAATAGCAGGGAAGGGAGGCAGCAATAGCAGGGCAATTTGGATCCCTATGGTGCTAAACAGGCAGGAGAGAAAAAAAACCTCCCAGTACTCATACCTGCCTGGTGTCATGTGCTGGGCAATGAAGTTCATGAATGCAGCCACCCAGGAGAAGACACCAGGTGAGCCCCGGGCCATGGTGCTTCTCTTGAGGGTATCCCATCCTCTGGCACAACTGACCCCCCAGGACACCACAGCAGCCAGAGTCTAAGTGCCATCAGTCCTCAGATATGCAAGAGGGCCTCCAGAGTCACCCTGTCCAAACTTCACTGGGGAGTAAAGGTGCTGTTTATTCCTGTGCCAGAAGCTCCGACCTTTGACGGTGTTGCATGACAGGCCAGCTTTATGGCAGAAGCCAAGAGAACCTTGCTTACTTCTCAGTCATGGGGGCCTGGCACTGTCCCTGCTCATTCAGCTGTTCTTGTTTAACCTAAAACATACCAATATAAGCTCTGTTGTTTCACTCCCCTGATCTGACTTGCAGTTTGGCAACCTGCCCTTCTCAGTACACAAATCCCTTTCTTCCATAAAGAATGTAAAAATGAAAGCCATTTCACTAACATCAGCTGCAGCACTGCTTTGAAAATGTTCACACAAGGTATGACAGAGAGCAGGGATCTTCCCAAGCTACTGCTTTGTTAAAAACAAAAAATTAATGCAAGTACACCCCAAGGAGACTAGTGACAGCCTGGTTGGCAGCCTTCCCTAGGGCAGGGCAAGACCAGCCCCCCTCACGCTGTTAGGATCAGCATGGGAGAGTTTGGCACTGAGCAAACTCCTCTGCTGCAGCCCATTGCCCAGTGGGACTGAGTGAAGGTACCAGAAGTAAGGGGACATCAAGAGAGGTGGGAACTGCTTTCTTTCCAACCTCCTGATAGCATTGCCCATGCCAGGCTCCCTTGCCCATTGCCTGGAGTCCCACCACTGAAGGTCCCCCCTGGTTTCAGCAGAGGTGGTGGCACTTGCAGGCAGAGTTGGAGGTCCTGCTGTTAGCAAAGCCCAGGGCAGGTCTAGGCAAGGGAGTAATCATGCTTCAGCCTCCTGCCCACATCCATATTCCCACCCACAAAAGACGACTCCTGCCTTCGTTATTCTGAATCTCCTTGTAAAGCTCTTGCTCAGCAAAATGCCAGCAGCACTCTCAGTGCTGTTGCTTCCCTTCCTCCCCAGGAGAGAAGGTTTGTGGGTAGACAGGACAAGCCTGCTGCCCAGCAGAGCCAGGGCAGATGAGCTGTTACCTTGCACGCATCCCTCCCGCCATCGGGAAACGCAGCACACAGCATGGAGCCCCACACCAGCGGCTGGTTCATGCCCCTCAGCAGCACCTTGCAGGTCTGGCTGTCAGTGAGGAGCAGCTCCAACTCTTACAAGATGGGAGCCAGCTCCCCAGCCACCGCAGGAGCAGCCGGGCCACAGCCAGCATCTGCCAGCCAGCTGGCCTCTCCGCCAAATGGTAGCCAACAGCCCTGTTGCCTGGGAGCTGCATCCACCCCTTCCCCAGCACCCCGGCAAGAGCAGATGGGGAGTCCTGCACCAGTTGCCTGCTTGGGGTGGTGATGTTTCGAAGCAGTTTGGGATCACCAAGAAGAGGCACCCAAGCAGGCAGGTAATGCATTGGTTCGCCCCCAGCCAGTGCCTCAAAACAGGGTTGCAGCAGGTCATCCCCCTGCAGGTTGGGCAACAGACATTGCTTTCTTCTCCTGAGCACCCTACAACAGGGCTGGAAACCTTCGGGGGCCAGGACAAAGCCCGCAGCGAGCTGTCAGCGTGAGACACCAGCCCTGGCTGGCAGATGGTGTGCTCTCTCCTGGAAGGGCTGCTGGGGAGTGGAGGACAGGCAAGTCTCCTCTGTCTCCTCTACTGTGGATGAGCCCCAAACCACTGGGGATGTAAAAATCAAAAGCAACATTCAGACATTCCCATCTCCTTTAAAATCTACCAAAACTCAAGCAAATACTACTCCTTTGAGGGAACAGTTTTCTGGTATCTAGAGGAGGGAGTATAAAAAAGCATACATTTTTACGTACAAAGGAAATACTTCCACTTCTGTAACACCTTGTAAGGATGGCTCTGCTTGTGAGAGGCTCCAGTATGCACACATAAACACGCACAGCAGTACTGCAAAGTACAACCTTCCCTCGTGTGCTCCAAGGTCTCACGCTGCAGGAAAATGCTGATCTGCACGTCCCTACAGAGGCTGCTCCTCTGACAAGCAGAGACCTGATGAGCAAGGGGTACTTGAATTTTCCATCTGGCAGAAGTCACCTTCTCTTCTGTTTCTATTTCTGAAAGAAAGCGTCTCCTTTCCCTTATCCATTTATTCCTGCAACCGTGACCAGAAGACCTTGCCATTTGACTCACCCTCAGGCACCTGGCCCCAGTCACTAGCCACACAGTGTCCCAGCCTGGAAGTCTTCATCCCTGTGGGCAAGGCAAACAGGCTGAACCTGATCCCCGCTGATGCAGAGGAAAGGGTGCACAAATGAGCGCATGAACCCCATGATTCCAGGAGTATGTCTGATTTACAGGTACAAACACCATCTTTCAAGTCACACTGTTTCATTTCTCCCCTTCCCAAAACAGCACAGTCACATGTGGGTATTTATGAAACGAGAATACAAACTGAAGTTAATCATATATAATTAAATTTATACATGGCAAATTCAGAGACAGAACTAAGGAAGATTGTTAGCTACCTTTGAATGTTAACTTAAGCAGGAAGATACTTGGGAAGGGGACAAAAGAAGAGGGGGAACAGCATGGCAGAGATGAGAGGAGACTGGGCTGCCCCTGTATCAGTCTTGTATACCGTGAGAACAGGCCAATGCTTGTGAGAAACTCTTTACATCATTCTCCCCAAAGACCAGTGCTGATCAGATCAGAGTAGTTGTGCAGGACATGAAAAAAAAAAAAAAAAAAAAAAAAGATTCAGCTCAGTTCAATCCAGACTCATATTGGTTAGTTTTTCCTTGATATTGGGAGCAAAATGGATCACAGTTCTCCTTGGCTGCCTCAACAAGGCCCAGCCTTCAGAAGGACTAAGCAGGGAGCCCTGTAGTTTCCTCAGGAGTTGTCCATAAGGCTCAGAGGCTGTCAAGCCCAGCTCATGCCTGAACACATACCTGTTTAGCCACAGAGTACAGGCACACAGGCAGCCCTCAAGCAGCCTTCCTCATGCTGCCTGCCAGGATGTCTGAGCCCCAAAATGAGTATTTCTTGGGTCTCATTTCTCTTATTCCTGCCATTATGGGCAAACCGTAAGGCTATTGCCATCCGAGCCAGTGATTTGAGACATGACAATGATAGAAAATTATTTTATGTTGGCTGATCTGCCATCTGATGGTCACAGGCAGTCATGGCCAGTTGACTGCAACCCGTTGTAGCTCTATATAACTCAGGGAATTGCTTTTGAAAAGCCTAGGAAGTTAGAGACTTGTGCTACTTCCCTAACTCAGACACCCTAAAATTACCTCCAGAGGCTTTGCCTTTGCCTGCAGAAGTAGTTGGAGTGAGCAGGTTTTAATCCAGCCTACTTCTCAGTGGGCAGGACCCTTGCAGCCCACTGCTAGCTAATAGCCCAGAGCTATGGCCAAGAGGAAGCTGATGGCTTTCCACCAGCTAGCCAAGAGCTAGCGTTGGCACAGTGGGGCTGAAGGAAACAGCGCTGGTACAGCCTGCAGAGGGGAACACAAGGGCACACAGGAATCTGGTGCGTGAAGAAAGCACAAGCATAACCAGAGTACAGACCCCGACTAGAGGGATAAGCTTCTGGGACAATTAATGAAAGCCTAGGACAAAAATTAACCCAGTTGTGTTACTTTGGTAAGCATTAAAGACATAATTGAGGGGACATTTCTCTAGCACAGAAAGCATGGGAAGGGAAGGAAAAGGAGGTTTTTTTCTGGACCAGTGCATCAGATGAGGACTTCGCCCACGTAAAGCACCCTCCTGCAGCAGCTCATCCCCCTGGGCTTCCACTTACCATACCGGGCTGGGTGCTGCAGGGCCACGTCGCAATCCATGTAGTGCAGCCGGTTGAACGCGGGGTGGATGATGCCATGCGAGACAGATGTTCTGCTCCTGCCTGTCTACCCACTGGAGGTGACACTCCCCCACTGTCACCACTGGGCTCTTCAGGAGTTTCCTGGTGGGAAAAAAAAACAGTGCCAGGGTGACGAAGGAAGGGGCTGCTGCCACAAAGCAAACCCTAACACAGAGTCTGCAACCCCGCAACACGCTCCTGCCCTGGGAACTGGGGCTGGCCTTCGGTGACAGGACTTCCAGCGGGGCTGATTTCACATTAGCAGCAATGCAAAGGATTGCCTGACCTCCAGCTGGAAAAGCTGGGATTACTTTTAAATGGATAAATATGTTTCTTGTTTCATCTGCTACCTGTCAAGCCAGTGTTCATACCTGTGCAGCACAGAGCTGCCAGGAGAGGTGCCAGCAGGTTTCATTGCAACCAGCTCGGTACAGTTTGTCTTTCGCTTTGGGACTCACAGAACCCCTGTGCCATCTTTGTCCTCGAAACGTCAAGCTCAGCCCTTGTTACCTGCAGTCTGGGATCCTAAAAGGCACGAAAAAAGCCTTAAAAGCAATGGGAACTGCTTGCCAAGTCATTTTGGCCCCATAAATCCTCCTTTCTAATTTTGTTATCAGTGCATTTAGGAGATGAGCAGAGGCCTACATCTGAGAGCTTTATGATGATTTTAGGCAGCTACATGTAGTTTAAATTAACACCAGACAAGTGTATGCCCATTATGGTCTTTCTGCATATTTTATAAGCAATATAATGTCACAGCTAAACTTGGAGCAATCGGCTCCAGCAGAGTCAACACACTATCCAGTATTTCTTTTAGCAATTAGGTAGATACACTATCAGAGCAGAGTTATCCAATAAATCCAGTATTTCTTTTAGCAATTAGGTAGATAGCTACACTATCAGAGCAGAGTTATCCAATAGATAGATGGGTAATAGATCCCATCTTTAGCAAACCAGATCTTTAGCAGAGGAGGTTAGTCTCCTCTAGGGACCCAGCAAGTGCTCTGCGGCGCAGTGTTGCACTCGGTGGGAGACATGAACCGGCTTCATTGATCCGCCTGGTACCAGGCGCTCCAAGAGGTGCCCACAGGAGCCACACAACTCCTCCGCATTTTGGCAGTCAGCCTTTCCCGTTACCAACTCTCACAGCACAGGGCACAACACAGCAGCAAGCTCCTCTCGAGATCTTTGCAATCAGGGCTGATTGAAGGCCTTCCTGAACTATTACCAAAATGGAACAAGATTCAGACCTGAAGCAACTGCTTTTTCTCTCCAGACTATGTTCACATGAGAGTCCAAGAAACCCCAGTGCTCAGACAAGAGCTTTGAAGCCTATTCATCACTGATTTCTAGTTTTATAGACTTTTTTAAAAAAAAAAACAAAACCCTGTCCTCAATATTTTCTCTAAGCTCCATGGGACCTCACCCCTTCACGGAAGTCTGACTGCTGTGAATTACCACCACGCTATTTCACCCATGCAGCCTTTGGAGGTGGCAAGTCCAGGCAGCCTGGCTTGAGGGGGCTGGTAGGCACACACTTTATTATGGCTGCCTACCCTGAATTGTGGTCCCAATCTTTTTAAATCAAGGTATCGGGGGTTCAACCTGAGCCTTTGCTTTAATGCTCTTTAGTAAATTAAGCTTTTTTTTTTTCCCCCACCCTACTCAGGGAAACCGTTCCTCTCATCAGCCGTAAGTAAGAGACCCACGAATGGCACAGCTCAGCTTTAATGCCAGGAGGCTGTTCACTGCAACTGGAAAGTTCTTGTACTTCCCAGCAATGTCTGACACCGGGCTTGCCTGGCGATGCAAACGCTGCAGTAATGGGAACACAGGAACAGCACTGGCAGCACAGTTTCGCACGGAGTAGAGAAACAAGAAGGTGCCTCATTATCAAGGCTAATCTTGCACATTGCCATTTTTATACCATAGCAACTTTCTCATTATTCAACATTAGTCATCAGAAATGATGCTCAAGTTGAGCAAGAAGCAGATGTGAAACTGGCTGGTCTGCAATTACCTTATAATGGATGATAAAAAGGGCTGGCGAAGGGGCCACTTACATCATTGTCCCTGCCCGTTGGGAGGTCTTTAGCATGGCCTGTGAAGCTGGCCTTGCATTAAAAGAACAGAAGCCAACGTGACTGCTAGGAGTAACAGGACCGTGTCCAGGGCTGCTTTTTCCAGGAAGCTGCAGTGCTCCTCCTTCTGCCCCAGAAATGTTTCTCTGGATACCTGCATAGGTGAGCGGGGTCTTTTAAAGGCAAAGCCCTTTGAAAGTAGTGACTTAGACATTTAGAAGAACTGTGGTAGCATGGAGATTTCCACACCCTGATCTCTGTCCCAGGGTTGCCTACACCTCGCAGAGCTCCTGAACACCGAAGAGGACATTTGAATTTGATCTGCAAGCTCCCTGAACAGGGGAGCCCTCCCCCCAGCTTTTGAGGGGAAATACGCAGAGACCCAACAGGAGCAACCAGGGCGCTGGGAGGTGCACGAGTTGCTCGTGGACCCATGGCTCTGGAGTGACACATCCCAAAGATCTGGCTGTGGCAGAGCGCTGATCCTGCTCAGCCCCAGGGGGCCATTCCCCTGCCGAACTGGGGACACACACCTGGGCCTGGGAGCTCCCCATGTCCTAAGGGGAACGTTTGCTGCAAGAGATTCAAGAGCAAGTGAGGAGGTGAGGCTGACTTAACTGCTCCAGGTTGACCATGCAGTGAGCAGCGGTAATAAGTCTTCTCAGACCAGACTGCCATCACAGAAGTGGAAATGGCCCAGTTCGAGGGACACTTTCAAAGAAAGGGTCTGGTATGTTTTAAGATGAGAATACTCCTGGTTCCTCCCAAAAGGTGAAATAACGAAGATGAGCCCAGCCCAGAAATCAACTTTCTCCTCCCAGTACTAGTGTGTGGGACACCCAGCTGCTTGGAGCCCAGGGGAGTCATTTCCAAGCCATGGCTGATGCTTGGCAGCCACCTTAAGCCCCAGTGGTGCATGGGAGGAATGAGACCCTGGAGCATCCTGAAACAGAGGGGACCAGACAGACATCTTGCTCCACTTTCTTGCTGTTAGCAAGGGGTCCAGAGGATCCACCCCCTGACCTCACCCTACACCACCCCCTCCTATGCCTTCCTGCACTTCATGCTACTACTTGCATACATTTTCAAGCTGCTGCGTGTTCAAGGACTGGGTTTGGGTGGAGGGAGGTGGCAAATACTGTTTTGCCACAGGTGCCAGCATTTGCTCTGGCAACATGCAGACAGGTAGTACTCTCCTAAACAGAGCCGTGCCCTGCTCAGTTACTTGTAGGCCATCATCCCACATTGCTCAGTGCTTCTCCTTAGGTGAACACAAGCCACTAGGCAAGGTAACTTTCCTCTGCAGCAAGGGACCAGGGAGGCATCCTCCCATCCCACCTCTGCAACCTCTTTCTGTACCATAAACCCAAGGAAATCCTCAGCTGGTGCATGCCACAAAAGCTCTGCAACTGCATTAGCTCACACCAGCCAGAGATCTCATCTTAATTTCAACAAGGCCAAGTGCAATATCCTGCACATGGGTCAGGGGAATCCCAAGCACAAATACAGGCTGGGCAGAGAATGGATTGAGAGCAGCCCTGCCAAAAAGGACTCGGGGGTGGTGGTTAATGAGAATCTCAACATAACCCGTCAATGTGCACTCACAGCCCAGAAGGCCAACCATATCCCAGGGTGCATCAAAAGAAACATGGCCAGCAGGTCGAGGGAGGTGATTCTGCCCCTCTTCTCTGCTCTGGTGAGACCCCACCTGGAATACTGCATGCAGCTCTGGAGCCCCCATCATAAGGGGGACAGAGGACATGGACCTGTTGGAGTGAGTCCTGAGGAGGGTCACAAAGATGATCAGAGGGATGGAACACCTCTCCTATGAAGGCAGACTGAGAGAGTTGGGGTTGTTCAGCCCGGAGAAGAGAAGGCTCTGGGGGGACCTTATAGCAGCCTTCCAGTACCTAAAGAGGGACTACAGAAAAGCTGGAGAGGGGCTTTTTACAAGGGCATGTAGAGATAGGACAAGGGGTAATGGCTTTAAACTGAAAGAGGGTAGATTTAGATTAGATATAAGGAAGAAATTCTTCACTACAAGGGTGGTGAGGCACCTGGAACAGGTTGCCCAGAGAAGTTGTGTATGCCACATCCCTAGAAGTGTTCAAAGTCTGGCTGGATGGGGCTTTGAGCAACCTGGTCTTGTGGAAGGTGTCCCAGCCCATGGCAGGGGGGTTAGAACTAGATGATCTTCGAGGTCCCTTCCAACCCAAACCATTCTATGATTCCCTCCCACTTTGGGAGGGTGGCCAGCCTGGGAAGCTGGGCAAGAAGGACTTTTAGTCCAACTTCCACTCCTAAGCAAGCAGCATTCAATGACTTGAGGATGCAAGAGAGATGAGTCCTGCCTCTCCTCCCTGTTCCCCAGGGGGAAGGCAGCATACTGCAACACAGTCCTGCCAGGGCTTCCATCCAGGCACCAACTGTTTCCCACTGACTATTCTAGAGAAGAATTCCAGCTGCAGAGCATCCTCCAGGCTCTTCGGGTCAATGGGACAAACTCCACACTTCAGGCCTACACAGAAGACAGAAAGAACCAATGTTTTGCAATGATATGAGGCCCCACATGCTCAAATGCATCACCTCAGACTCTTCTGGCAGGTAGAGGATTAATGGGACAAATCCCAGGTGTAACAGCTTTCCTGACTCCAGCCTGAGTTCCAAGCTGAAGGCAATTATAAGGGGATAAATGAAAGCACACAGAAACTGCATTTCTTGACAAGCTGGTGTATGCAAAGCTGGTCTCCTGTGAGGTACTTTCAGGATGCATGTGCACAGTCATAAAAAAAGCAAATTTAGACTTCATCTAGTAGCTTAATTCTTAATGAAATGCAACTGGGACTTACAAAATTAAGTAACAAGTGCAACAGGCTGTAATGATGCTACCAGACTTTATTCGAAGTTTATTACTTCAAAGCTTCCACATATTAAGCGCTCTGGGGCACTTAACCTGAGCAAGTAAAGTCATTGTGAAAGATCTTGTCTCTGAACTGAGCTGACCCAGCATTCAGTCTTGGCTTCGGTCTGAAATGCACCACAAGGAGCCAGCTTTCTCACATCACTTTTAGCACCAATTGTGCCTTAGAAATGTGGACAATGAGCATGAGGAAAGTTTGACTTGGAGCAGGGTCCAGCCAGGGATGGCCGAGTCTGATTAAGTTTGAGATGCTTCATTGAACTGTGCAGTTTGAGATAGATTCATGGCAGTCCCATTTATGTTTTCTAAGCAAAACCCCACCAGTTCTCACCCAGCAGGGAGCGATGCACATGCTGACAGGCCTCCCGGACTCCATGCTGGGTGGAGAAGGCACGTACTGCACCCCCGGGTCAGCTCCAGAACATGACCATCACAGCAAAGATCACGCAGGAGGAGCAATCTCAAATATTTGGGACACACAAGACAGGAACCAACTGCAACCCCTCATACCAGAGACCTGCTTCTCCAAGGCTGGGTGGTTTCAAGAAAGGGGTAGCATCAGGCTTCTGGCTCCTTTGCTGAGAAGAGGACAGCAGCTCTTCCTCTACTCCCTTCAGGTGGCCCATGTCTGCACCAGCTAAAACCACTCTGTTAATCACTCCTGTCCAATGTGTTTCTCATGCCAAAAAGGAGAGGTCCCCCACCCCTCTCAGGCTAAGGCTGGGGTAAGAGTTCAGTTCCCAGCCATGCAAGCATAAGCAATATAATGCTCATGATTTAGGAGGTGTTTATACTGTGTTTGCCCTAGTGAGAGCCTGGAGTAACTCACTGGAGTCACCAGGAAATTGAGTCTGTATCCAAAATGTTCCAGCCATCACAGTGATACACCTCCAGCCCTCCCTTTAGCTTTGAGTCCTATGTCCTCTGTGTAGGCTTGAAGGCAATGCTACTTGCTTAACTTTCCCATCAGGTTGGCAGGCATTAGAAAGCTCACCAGTCTCCCACACCCCATTGTCTGAGTGCCAGTGAACTGAGAACCCCACATCTTTCTCCTCTAGCTGGTAGCCAACCACCCCAAGACCTCAGCAGCAACAAGTGGGAGTCACCCACAAGGTTGGGGGGATCTTTCCACAACTCCTGCAGCACTCCTAGCTGTAAAGGGGTTAAATCTCCTTGCTGCCACATTCAGCCCAGCCTCTCTCTCATTCTCTTTTTATAGCATTTTGTCATATTCCCAGGGCACTCTCTGGCCTCAAAGCATTTGACTACTGTAGAAAGCTCAGTCACAAAATCAGGCACAATTTTCTAAGCCATTGACCTGGACCAAGCTCCCCCTAGCCCTTGCTGCTGACTAGCTTTTCCAACAAGAGACTGTGGTGATTATTGCTATAGCAGCAAGTTCACTGACAAAGTAGAAAATAAATAGACTTTATCAGGGAAGTAAACGATGGAGAAAACACCATTCCCTTAGGTGGAGAGAAATAACATAAGCAATAGCAGAAGGATGAGCATCACATCGGAGAGGGGTGGGAGGTATGGCAGTTAGCTAGTTATCCCATCTCTTGCCCCAGCTGGGCAGATCTTTTTAGCACTAGTTTCATTACCAGGAGCAAGTCACTGTGAAGAACATTCTTCTGCCCAACTTGATACCCTTTGCAGCCTGCCCCATGCTTATTTCTCTCTCTTACCTAAAGGCATGCCTAGAAAAGAAATTTTTACATGGATGTGGGAGCAGGCCAGACAGGGAGTTAAAAATACATTAGCCACTGCAGCAGGATGGGCAAGAAGGATTTGAGAACATGCTGCCGTTGGTTGCTCTCCTTTCTGACTTGACTGCCCCAGAGTCACCAGTTAGCAAGCTCAGGAGGACCAAGCTATTTCTCTTGCTTGCACAGCCAAGAGACCCCACCACAGCGGAGCAGCCTGCACAGGGAGCGGCTCACTTGCCACAGCAGCCAAGGAGAGAGCTGTGCTGAGCAGCACCGAGGTGGAGATCCAGTCCCAGCAGAGTAACAGCCGAGGGCAGCCCAAAAATGACTCACGCTTGGCAAGCACACTGAGCCCTGGCACGATTTGTGAAAACTGACTGCTGACATTCACTTGTTTGGTACCTTAAAAGAGCAGATAACACCAGTGCTCACTGCTGTAGCCCCCACGCTGGGGTCCATCTCCCCACAGCCCCTGCCCTATAGCCCACACACAAGACTCACCACATGGAGCAAGAAGGGACACCAGCAGCAAGAGAAACCCTGCTCCTCCCACAGCTCCAAAGTACCCAGTGCTGGAACCCAGGCTATACTCTGCTACACACAGGGGAAACAACTCTCCTCCTTCCACCTAGCGAGCCCATTTAATAGATGAGGGGCCCAATCAGTTTTGGCAGGTGAGGCTGCAGGGCTGCAACTCAGGTGGGTTTGGAGGCTCTCCAGCCACGTCTCACGGGGGGTCAACCAGCTCCCTGGGCTCTCCTGTTCGTAGTTTGCTGCCCGCTCCCCATGGGGACAACGGCAGGATCTAACGTCCCCCCTCACTGCTGACACCGCCCCTGAGCTGCCTCAGCCATTGCTGTTTCAAACACATCCCATTGCTTTTGCAGAGGATGGTCTGCACAGGCAAAGGCGAGTCCAGCCAAGTTCCTCGCCCTGTGGCCTCCCCTTGCCCCAGCTGGCTGGGAGGAGAACATTTGTAAGGCATGGTGGTATGTTCGCCTCTTCCTTCCGGGAGGACACCACGCGAGTTGGACACCTCCAGCAGCTTTTGATCGGTGACACAATACACAGGGTTTACGGAGAGCCTTAAGTAGCTGCCATAAGGATGAAAATTATTTGGCTTTTTTTTACAGCTGCTATCCACATAATGCAAGAGCAGTGAAAGCATGGAGCTGCCTCTTCTTTTTGGGCCAGGAACCGCGGAGCCCCCGGGATGCTGCCGTGCTTCCAGGCACACGGAGCCCCGGCGTCACCCACGGCAGAGCAGACATCTCCACCCCACCTTGGGAGCTGCACGGCCCAGAGGAGGCGAGTGCTGCCTGGCCTGTCCCCACCGGCGCGGCCTGTCCCCACGGGTGCGGCCTGTCCCCACGGGTGCGGCCTGTCCCCACAGGCATGGCCTGTCCCCACGGGCCTGGCCTGCCCTGTTGGCCGGCTGGCAGCGGGAAGGACCCCTCCTGTGACAATGACAATGCCAAAGGCCAGCTGCGCCAGCACAATGGAGGGAGGCAGGACCACCATGCTGTCTTCCTCGTTCTGCTGACAGGGCAAAGCCTGCACACTGCTCCACGGGGTAGGCGCCAGGCTGTGACCTGGCCGTGCACCTTCTTTCTCCATCAAGTACAAGCGAGGACCTGGGCAGGGAGGTGCTGGGTAGCAAGCTCCATGAAGAAACCCTGCTCTGCTGGGATCCAGGAGAACTTCGGGGCTGACTTCCAAGGGAGCGTGCAATTCCCCTACCCGCCACAGAGGGTTTTGCGCACAGCAAGATGTCTGAAAACACTATGGCTTGTGTTCAGGGCTTTTGATTCTCTTTCGGGTCCATTTTAAATGGAGGTGTTTATCACCATCACGATCGCCTGCACATCTGGGAATGTCTGCCAGGAAAAAGGTAATTAAAACAAAATTCATTTCTTTTTAATTTCTGTTTTCTCTTTGCATTCTGTAGACTTGTTTGGCACGTTCCTGACAGAGGTACAAAGCCTGACATGAAGAGCTTATGTCAGTATAACATGACAAATCATCACGACTGTGTAAGCACCAGCCCTCATCCTTTCTCATGCTCAGGCTCCCAAAAAATGCCTCCTCCAATATTTTTATAGGGTCAGACTCAAATACATATGGTGCATAGTTGCTCCTACATGACCAATAACTGTGACTCCTTGGGCAGTAAAATGTAAGTCAAGTGGAGTAAGAAACTTTGGCCCTTCCACCTCCAGAAGAACTTGTTCCTGGTTGGTCCTAAGGAACAGACTGACCCCATAACCAAGAGAACAAAACCAGACACGCCACCTACTTTTCTTACTTTTTATATAAAATAGACATTTACATACATTTTCTTTTGCAAAGGCTTCGAGCATAACTCCTTTATGTGAAATCTAGCCATAAATCCCACAGTGAAAAAAGCGAAGACTTTGCAAATTCCTGTACCACTGACATACATCCAGCTGTTGCTAAGTGTGAGTTTATTTTTTAAAGATGTCTAATCCATGGGCTGTTTTCTTGTTTTTTTTTTTTAAAAGATATGCACAACTGATTAAAAAAAAATTAGATACAGAAATAAGAACCATATGAACAACAGGCAATGCAAACAACTCCTGCATGAGAAGAACACGCAGCGTGACATCCACTTCAGGCAGAGATTTCTACAGTAATACAGTTGTAGAAGCCATAACTTTTACAGAGGATACCACCAGGGGTATTTTCCAGAAGAAAAAATTATCAGCAAGTCAGTACAAACATGGCAATGAACTTTTGCACAAAGTTATTGAGATTAACTGAAGCAACTTTGCCACATTGAAACACTAGTGAATGCCAAGCGCATTTTTTTTCTTTTTTTATTTTGCTGCTGGGTTTAAATGTACGTGAAAGCAAAATGGTGCATTTTGAAATTGCTGCAAGAGACTGAAGGTCAGGGAAAAAAACCCTCTAAGGGCTAATTTTTTCCAAAGATTGTGCATAATTGCATATATGAAAGACAGGAATTGAGCACTTGGTCAACTTAATTACATACAGATTGAGGAGACTTAAGCATATATCAACTGTTTCATCGAGTTGGAGGACAAGTGGGGCAAAAGATCATACAATTACATTCTAAATAGGCTAATTATTAAAATTAGAATGACAATTATCTTCCTTTACCAAATATTGTACACTATATTTAGCCTGGTTTCTGTAATGGTTGGGGAGCTTTCCTAGATTTTCAACAGTTTTAGGAGTGTCCAGCCTCCCCTCTCAGTTAGGCTCTTTATTTTGGATTTTTTTTGACTTAGACTTCTTCCACCCATGTGCATACATGCACATACACCCCCATCCTCATCGAGATCTCTGGAATGAAGGCCATTTGCACTGCTGCATTTGCTTACTGTTTGGCCAAAACAAATTGCTTGCACATTTGTAGGAAAATCTAGTCCAAGAAGTCTACATGAGAGAGAAAATGCCCCTCGCTCTATCATTTATCCCGGGGGATGGAAAAGGAATGGAAGCAAAGAATGCTGTACTTTAAACAAACAATAAAATAAAACAAAATCCATCAGCTGAAAATATTATTCATGGGGAAAGGAAAAAGCAACACAATTATTATGTTTTTCATTTAGGATTAAAATGCCCAGTGAGTACACAAGAGTCCTGTCTAACCAGCTTTCCATTAATTCTCCACCTTAATATTGGTGAGCACTGAGGTTTAGCCAATGCAGCTTGCAGAGAGAGCAAACTCTCCCCCACCAGGTAGAGCTTCAGCCATTTATTAATTTGTAATCTCTGCTAACCATGCTGAGCACTAGGGTTGGCAGAAAACAATGTATTTATAACTCATTATTTTAGAAGCTGTGCAATGCTAGAGGAAGAGGACATTTCCTATGATTAATTAGGATAATATGCAGTTTATCACAAAGTCACTCCATTTATCTTCCACAATAGCATTCCCTTTTGGTGGAGGTAACCCATTTCATACCATACTCCATTCTTCCTCTTAGCCTGCAATAAACTTTTCACAAGATTAATATCCCCGAACAAACACAGCGTTTCAGCATGGATGCCAACGAGACAGGGAGTCAGCTCAAAACTTCACAAGGGTTTAACTGCTTTGGTAGCTCATGGCCTGAATCGTTCTCCAAATACGCTGCCAGTTTGCAGACCATCATCCTGCATAGATGGGGTATAAAGTGCTAGTTCAGCAAAGCGGGGTTCATGACTGAGTCCTCCTCTCTCTGTAACTACCATAAACCCAACTCCAAAATGTAGAGTCAGACTTCCGGCACACAGGGGTAATCTGGTTCAGCTGGGATTAAACTCTGTGGATCACTTACCTGCCTAATTCAGGCAAGTGGGTGAACATGTGTCATGACTTCCAACCTAACCGCCTCCCTCACCAGGAGGATGGTCACATCTTTCTATGTTACTCTGCAAGCAAGACAGCATTGCAAAAATAGTAATCCTTCTCCAGGAGCTGGGAGAGGGGCACCCAAAGCTATGTTATACTTCTACATGTGCACCAGTTTTAGCAGATCAAGATGGCTTTGATCAGGCTCTACAACAAGAATGAGACAATCATTTCCACCAGGTCTCTCAGGAAAGACAAACTAAGCTTTAAGTCGAAGTTAAAAAAACAAAACCAAGTCATTCCCCTAACAAAGTATTCCTATAAAAAATACAACTTTCTTTATATTTGAAAAAATATGTTTCATTGGCCAGAATTTAAAGCCCACTGTGTGGGGCTTGTAGAATATATAGTATTTATTTAATATATCTTTATGAGATGAAGTTTATAGCTGATACACATTTTAAAATGAGACATCTCTCCTCCCACCCATTTCATATCATACTCCATTCTTCTCCCCCCACCCTTCAGCTAGCTGTCGGAGCACTCTCTGCAGATGGCTGCTCCGTGGGGGGCTTTGCACAGCACCACTGTTGGGGGCCGCACCAAACGCCACTCTGCCAGGCCCCAAACTGATGGTACCGCAGGCAGGCAGCCAGCTTGGGCCCACGGGGCTTTGGTGAAGGTGTCCTGAAGGCAGGCTCACCTTGTGGAGAGGCAGACAGCTTTTATGGTCCAGGTACCTCTGAGTACCCCGGTACTGAACCATCTACAACTCTGCAATGCAAGGTGGGGAACCAGCTGCTCTCAGAGGCCATTTAAGCTTTGGTTTCGCCATCCCATGGCACTCTGCTGGTGTGAACCTGTCTCCTCCCAACCATCTTGGAAGCGCCAGGGCTGTGCAAAGCTACTCCATGCATGGCATCCCGCAGAGCACCTGCACCGGGGACCTGCAGAAACGTCAGAGTCAGCAAGTCCACGGCCATAAAAGTCATGTGAAAAGACAAGAACTGCTGACCCACCCCCAGGACCTCAAACCTGCCCTCGGCCCCAGAAAGCAAAGTAGGCTGCTTGGGCTGGGGGAAAAGGGAAAATTCACCAGCAAAAGACTTATTTTGGTCCCAGCTGCTCCCTTGGGAAGCTGATTTGAAGGGAGAGAGCCCAGAAATGTGTGTCACCACCTTCTCTCTCTGATGGTCTCTCCCTCCCACCTCTGCCCAGCTGTAGGCACTGGCCAATCTCTTTGGCCAGCGGGGACCAGTACCTCCAAGTCCAGCCTCGTCTTGGTGGGTGACAGCCATGGGTCTAGTGGGTCCACAAGCCCTGGCAGTGCAGACATCTGCACCAGCCTGGACTCCCTCTAGGCTACAAATGCAGTTGGAGTCATGTTAATAATCTGTCGGTAGTTTGACCACCGGTAGTGGCTAGACACCGAGCTTTTCAAATTAAGCCAGCACAGCCACCATCGCACAGCTGTCCCACCACACTGAGTGAAATTCAGAGCTTGCTGAGGTGTCATGGACAGCACCAACTAAACCCAGGTGCCACATGGGTCACTGCCACACAGGTGTTTCCCTGACAGATGTGTACCAAGGCACTGCACACCTAATCTGAACTGTCCTTTACTAATAACGCCAAACCCCGGGCTGCTCTTCTGCAGGGACTGGCCACAATCAAGCTCAAATATAACAACTTTTACGGTGGTTTCCTTCTGCAAGAGGAACAAACTGATGAGCTACCCTGTTGTCCAAACCCAAAGGCAGCAGCACCAAGCACGATCCCACTAACGCTTTCTGTGAACTGGTAGAAACCTTGGTGGAAGCAGCAGAAGTGCCGTTCTTGCAGTGACAGTATGGTCCAATGTGCTCTGCAGCCATCTGCTTTAGAAACATCATTAGGGGGAGTTATTCAAGCATGCCTCAGTGTGGTGCTGCATTTTTCTAACTTCAGACTATAGAAGTCACAACATCCCGCCATGTGGCCAGCTGTGAAGGATACTGCCCAATTTGTATAAAACAGAGAAAATATATTAATTATTTGATTATTATAAGTTAAATAAATAAAGCTCAAAAATAAAAGCCGCAATTCTGAAGAGAATTTGTTTTCCCACTTCAGTATTTAAAAATATAGATTTATGACTGATCAACTATAGGTCATTTTCTGTATCTTTTGGGGGAGGGAGTGAGAACAGTTTGACAAAGTGTTTTGTCAGTGTTATCACCATGATAAATGGGCTTTGTCCCTGCACACCCATAAAAGAGCCTCCTTAGTACCTTTCCAGCCTAGGAAACCTTCCCTAACCTCTCTGTGGCTTTACTTTACCTCCTATATCAATCAGTTCTGTTGTTTGGGTTTTTTAGTGGGGACGGGACAGGAGGACAAGTAATCCTAGAGCTTCCCATTGCCTTTGGATGCTTCCAATTTTTTCAGAGTAATAATTATTTGGCTGGGAGGGAGAGGGCAAAGGGTAAAGCCGTATGATATTTGACAATACTGACACCATGAACCTGAATTATTATTAAATTACTATCATCTTATGAGTAAAACATTCAGCTGAGGTTCTCCCTCAAAGGATCATTTGTCCTACTTGTAGAATCATCCTTCTAGGGTGATATTCAGACACTGTTTTCCCTTTCTTTAGAACAATTTTCAAGTCACATTTAGAGCTGTAAAAGTGGCCACTACTTCCTCAGCATTAACCCCTTGAAATCTTTTTATGTGACCATTATGACCATCTTTCCTGGCTCAGAAGGACATGGCAGCACTTGCAATGAAGCCCATCAGCGGTACTTCACGTGAACGAGGTGAGCCTGTGTTGAATAACAGGAGGTGCTACTTCACTCCTGCTGCAATGGATGAGTGCTTTGTTTCCATGGTTTCCCCAGTGATAACCACGATATTGAAGGTACATGTCCCATCCACACTCCCGGTGTGATTAAAATGGGTTCAGCCTAAACACGAATCTTGATTAA
This sequence comes from Phaethon lepturus, assembly GCF_000687285.1. NCBI lineage: Eukaryota > Metazoa > Chordata > Aves > Phaethontiformes > Phaethontidae > Phaethon > Phaethon lepturus. The sequence continues at coordinate 11,914 of NW_010551308.1, read as the reverse complement.
AGGAAGGTTTTCATTCATTCTCCAGCATGTCCCACAGGAGCCAAGTGTCTCCTGTAACTTTGGTCAAACACAAGCATGCATTCAAAATTTGCCTTCCATAATTCTAAGTCCTGTGAAAGTTCCTTCAGCATCACTTCAAGCAATATGGCTTCCACCATACTCTTCTCCAAGGGGCATAAGTTTCTTTCCACTGGTGACTGAATGCTATGTTTGGTCTTTCTCCTGAACTTCCTGAAACCGTTTCTCCAAGCGATCCAGTTTGGCCAGATTCTCCTTCAGCAACTTGCTGCTTGGAACCAGCTGTAAGGCTTTCTCATAGTAGCCACGGGCAGTGACGTAGCTCCCCTACAAAGAAAATGAGTGACAGATCTCTTTGCATTCCCTGACATAGGAAGTTCATTCCTTGGGAATGGTAAAGACCGTAACACAAAGGAAAATGAGTTTATAAACCTTGGTATTGTTAGGTAATGGGAATAATTCTTCATTATGAAATGGATCACTCAGTGTCATTAGCCTAAATTTGATCAAACACACATGGCAAGAAGTAGATTTACATTTTTCCATTACGTTGTACCAGAACAGTTAATTTTACTCAGCAATAGGATAGCTTGAGGATATCACACAATATGACTCCTTAAGACCCAAATTGTAATGATATGCTAAAGTATTCAAAAAGATAAGCAACCACAGGGCAGGCTATTTCCATAATTTCATGCCAGTATTCTGCATTAGACATCTTTATTAAATCAATTAGGTAGAAAGGATTCTTAAATGTCGACTAATGGTGACATTTTTCTAAGGTAGGTCACCAATTGAAGCAGGAAAACTTCAGAGATGGGCAGGTTGTTCCTTGCAACCTGCCCTCTTACAAATATGGGATTTACATTACAGGATACATACTCCCAAGCAAGCTGGCTGGGAAATTCTAGTTGAGGTGGACAGACTTTCCTCCTTTTTCGATAGAATTTGTCAGGGACACTCACTGTTCACAAACATGTGTCTCTTGGCAGTCTGAAACCGATTTATCTTTCTGTCCTGCGTAGTAGTCTCTGCAGCTGACAGCTTAAGGAAATGCAAAATTGTCATACCTTGATGTGCTCAATGCCTCCCATATTCATCCAGGCCTGCGCTTGGTCTGGGTTGAGCTCCACTGCCCGTTTATAGCTCTACATAAATATCAAACATTTTTAGATTAAGAGCCTGACTCATCAAACAAAACCAGTGCTGGAGGGGAAAGAGAAACAAAGGTTCCTCTCCTTCTGAATCCATTTAAAATGTAATTTCAAATTCTCCTCATATACAATGCACAAGCTGAATTTCAGTTTCTTTACAGCAGAGGCAACATAACACAGTGCTTCACCGCTGAGCTCATCTCGCAGGTTTTCCCCACCCACAGCGCTGTATGAGGAGTCACACCATCCCCTGCGACCTTCTCCCTGCCACCCTGCACCACTGGGGTCTCCAGCACATCAGGGTCATGTCCTCGGGCAGGTGCCTGCCACCCACAAGTCATGTGTGAGCTGTGATGCTCCTTATCTGCAAGGTTTTAACTGGAGCTGGCAGCAGACTGCGGTACAGCCACCTGCACAGAGGTTTCACAAGGACCTGAGGGCAGTGCTATTCCATCCCGGTGCTTCTGCCACTGTGCATGGGAGAGGAAGCAACAAGGACCTTCTAGATTCTGTCAAACCGCACCATTTTCATGGTGTCACAACAGGAAAGGATTCAAATCAGGATTAGACATTGCTAGGGATATGGAGAATATTCAGAACTGTCCCAATAATATTCTGCGCTATTATTTAACGCTAACATAATTTCTGAGCTATCAAGCCTTCTGCTCCACAGGATAAGCCTATCTCTCAGCTATTAGGTAATGAGGTGAGATACAACAACATGGTGGGCTCTCACAGGTCCCCAGGCTTGCAGCCGAGCCACCTGGAGTTGGCTATCGCCAGCAATAGGGCCTGGGGCTGGATGGACCAAGGGTCTGGTCAATGAGAAAAGGCCCAGGCTCCTCCACAGTCCCACCACAACTCTGTACTTAACCTCTCAGAGCAGGGAGCTGTATTTCCACATAGGAATGAGGAAAAAAGTTGCAACTAAGTCTGGCAAAGTTAGCTGCCCCATAGCTTTAGCTGTACCACTGCCGAACTGCCGAGCTCCCAAGCCAACAGTATCAGATGCAATGAGCTAACTCTATCTTTTAACCTACAAAACTATTCATGGAGCTTAGAGCAGTCATACCTCGAAAGCCTTGTCGAGGAGATTCTGTTCTCTTAGCTGGTTTCCTTTAGTGAAAAAGAGATCTGATATGACTTTTGGATCCTTTGGTTTTAGCTGAAGAGCTTTTTCTATAGCTTCAAGTGCCTGTGAAAAAGCAAGAGGACATTGTGTTGCTGTATTCTGCACCTTTCTACTTCTCATGCTCCCCTCACCGTTAGGGCCTCCCAGCATAAGAGTCATCTTTCTCCTTCCCTTGTTTGCCCCACACTGCTAACACCTGTGGAAATGAATTTTTTAGATGCCTGTGGCTGATGGGCAGTGGGGCTGACAGCAGCAGGAGCAGTAAGCGGTAAGAAAACCACACTGCTTAGCTTCAGTCCCAGTACCTAGATAAACAGAAGGTTTTAGTGAAAAAATAAATCTACTGGATATGTGCTGAGGCAGGTGACATGTCTCTGGAAAGACGGACTGTAACATTGAATATCTGAGCTCTGTGTGTGAGCCCTCGGGACAAGAGTACCCCACGGCCATGGTACCTTGGCATAGTGCTCCTGCTTGCTGTAGATGGCTGACAGAAGGCGGTAGCACTCCAGACACTCTGCATCCTCGTTGAGTATATGATTCGTCATCTTTTCAGCTTCCTTCGTCTGCCCCATCATTGCTAAAACCTGAGCCTACAGAGCCACATTATAAAGTGTTAAGATCTCAAAAAGCTCAGCCCTTCTTAATACCCGATGCTGCACACAGCAGCTGGTGCTCCACTGCCGTGGCCCTGCCCTGGCCGAGCTCGCCACACACTCACCAGCGCCAGTCGGATCTCTTTGTTTGAAGGCTGCAGTGATGCAGCTTCTCTGTAAACCTGCAATGCTTCTTCATACCGCCCCGTGTTGTAATACAGAGCCCCCAGCGGGGACAGGATTTCAGCCTTCCGGGATACCTTCAGTGCCCTGGAATTTTGGGAAAAAGAGATGCTTCCAGGTGGTGTGGGGATCAAAGCAGAAGAGCAAGGAGTGGCTTGTGCTGGGATGGAGCAGCAAAGCTCTGCACCTTGCATGGCACGTCCATCCCACCCTGGGGAGCACACATTTAAGGTCCCATGGAGGGATGAGCATGTCCACAGCAGCAATCCCTCTGGCCCCCTGAGAAGGGGAAAGGGCAACCTCCAAAGTGCATGTGAGCACGTAAGCAGGGGTGGGGATGGCTGATGGTGGCAGAACCCAGGGAGTGTGAGCACAAATCGGGAGGCCAAAAAGGAGGCAAAAACCCCCCAAACCAATCCATCCTGCTACATACTGGAAGTAAGAGCCTACCTGCTGGCATATTGGTGGGAAGGGCTGGAGTTCCTGATGGTGCTGAGGTTTTGGTGCAGCGCTGTGCAGCAGTTATGGCTGTTACTGGCACAGCACCCAGAGACCAGCTTCGAGCAGGGTGGGAGTTGTACTGACAACCTGCTCATGCCACCGAGAAACCTCTAACTTTATAATTAGAGCATCACCCAGCCAAAAGCAGCAATGTGTCCATCCTGGGGGCTTGGGAACGGTCCAGAGAAGTCAACACTGCCTGAGCCCACGCTGCCTCTCCAGGCATTCCCCAAAAATAGCCAAATAAGCAAAGGTAAATCTGTTTTCAAAAAGATGGAAAAGGAATGGGGGAAAACCCAAACATGCACCGACAGATTCACTTATCAGAGGTGCTTTAGAGAGACAAGCTGTACAGGGAGAGAAGGGAAACCTCTGTGTCCCATCCTAAATTCTTACCGCTTGTACCATGCTTCGGCCTCTTTGTTCTGCCCCAGGGAGCGGTGAAGCCTGCCCAGGTTCACCATAGCCACGTGGTGAGTGAGGCTCAGGGGAAAACCCAAACATGCACCGACAGATTCACTTATCAGAGGTGCTTTAGAGAGACAAGCTGTACAGGGAGAGAAGGGAAACCTCTGTGTCCCATCCTAAATTCTTACCGCTTGTACCATGCTTCGGCCTCTTTGTTCTGCCCCAGGGAGCGGTGAAGCCTGCCCAGGTTCACCATAGCCACGTGGTGAGTGAGGCTCAGGTGGATGCCCTGCCTGTAGTGGGACACAGCTCGCTCAGGAGCCCCTGGAGAGGAGAACCACCATTAAACTGCTCCTTCAGAAAAATCCCATTGCAAATTCAGCACGCAGTAATGCTCTGGGTGTTCTTTCAGATATTGCTCTGTGCATGGGAACCATTTTGAGAAAGAAATCCTGCCTCAGCCTTTCTAGAGTTTAAAAAATTGCCGTCCAAATTAAGATTTAAGCTCTGGGATCCAGAGACAATCCTGAGGAATAGATTTTCTAGGGGTGGCTTTTTGCAAGTTGAGGGTACAGCCACCAGAAGACTCCTGACTGAAAGCACCCTCTGATCATGTGGGGGGGGGGGAGGGGCACACCCCCTGCCCCCAGGACA
>NW_010551308.1:0-7129 GCF_000687285.1 Phaethon lepturus | reverse complement strand
TCATGTGGGGGGGGGGGAGGCGCACACCCCCTGCGCCAAGGACAGAGCCCACCCCAGAAAGGGTGCTGGGGTGCATGTCCCATCTCCCAGACAGCATCCTTCCACCCTGGCCCACTGGAGAGATGGGTGATGGAGACACGGAGAACAAGCCACTCGGTGTTCCCCACAGCCCCACCAGAGCTGCAGATAGTTTCAGGTCTTTACCTCCACCCCTGTTGCGTTGGCCCTGCTCAGTCTCTGTGCATCGCTCAACAGCAATGGACGTAGCTGCTGGTGACCAGCTAATTCCCACCCTGGGGCAATAAATCCCAGACCAGAGGTGCCTAGGTGCCTATTTTGGAGCACATAGGCACCATCTTCGTGTCACAGAGGAGCCATTGGGTGGCACTGCTTCGCTGTGTGGAAGCGTCTACTGGTGCAAGGCCCCGCAGTCCATGACATCACTGAGCACCACAGCAAAATACAACACCATGCAAAAAAGAAAAGTGCGAGACCACTAGCCCAAAAGCCTAAAGTTCTATTCCTAATAGTATATCTATATTTAGCTAAATAATGTCTTTCCTCAAGAAGGATCTTGCAGCACTTTCCTCAGGCCTGCTGACTAGGTACTAAATAAATTAGTGGGGCACAGTATAAAGTTCTAGCATTTCAGGAATGCGCATATCGTATTTTTAACACCAGTGCTCGTTTAATTGGTTTGTGCATTCTAGACCAGATAATCTCCTGATGAAAACCGATACTCACGGGGCTTTATCCACCAACAAAGCTTTTGAGTATTGGCTTTTTTTAAGCTAAATCACTGCACGATGTATTTAATTCCATTTCTAGCTGGAAAGCAGAACTTGAAAACAGCCTGAATGTGCTGGAGCACTGAACATATGTGGGAATTTTATTTTCATAGTTTTTCAGATCTAGTTTTGTTTTCCTGAGACTATCTATGTAATATAAAAGTAACATTGACACTTCTTGGCGTCTCCTCTACGGGACAGAGGAGGGGCATCTGTAGGGAGATCTGGAAGCACTTAAGATTCATCCAAGGCCAAGGACATATCTTTCAGGGTAGGGCTTCTCCAAAGCATCCAGCAGCAGCCTCAATCTTCTCCCACTGCTGAGAAGAACTGTTTTTGAAAGTTATTATCTACAAAACATCCTGGGAAGCAGCTGGGCATGCACTTCAGTCCGTGAGTCAGCCGGTGCCTCCCCTGCTCAACACACAGGGCTACTGCGCATCGTTAAGGGAGACACATTGAGTGTCTGTGACCACTGCAGAGCTGTCTAGAGTCACAGCTCCCCAGAGCTGACGCTTGCTGGAGGCTTGTTGCACAAAATCCTGCAAGTTAATTGGCATGGTGCTTCACAGCATCTCCCGGTGCCCGCTGGTGAGGAGCACAGCCTTGTGACAGGCTAGCTACCAGCCACTTCCTTCACGCCTTGTCATGTCTTCAGGGGTGTTATTTACACATCATGCCTGAAGTATCAAAAGTCATTGGGTTTTTTCCTGTTCTTTGTGTGTAGCGAAGTGTAGGAGTAAACCGGGAAAAGTTAGTTTTGACTTTGGCAGAACACACAGGCGCAAAAAATAGAAAGTGCACTGCATGGCGTTTGAACCACAATCTTTGGCAGGAATAGGGCAGTTTATCTGGGTTGGGAAGCAAAGATAAGTACAACATCGGAGTGAAATTACTGAGGAATTTTTATTATTTGAAGGATTGAATTTTGCCAGGGCACAAATTCAGAACCTCAACCTCTGTTGCTACTGCCATGATGCCTTTTTTGATTACGAACATGCATTTTGGCTTTGTATTTATTTCACATTGGTACTACAGAAGAGCGATGGCTGAGCATCAGCTCAGAGGTAGGACAGCCAGCTGCAGACTGACAGACACCATCGTCCTTTCTTCCCAAGCACCACCTGAGCCAGGCACAGTAAGAAAGGGACAGAATGGGTAGCAACCACAAACTTTAAGCCTGCAGTATTCCACCAGTGAATCTCAGCTCTGTTCTGGAGAGACCAGAGTGAGACAGTAGTTTGGTTTCCACTAGTCATTTGTCAAACTTGGCCTTGCTTATAAAGTTGTCAGTAAAAGGCGGCAATTACAGCGCCTTTTTTTTGTTGATGTTGTTATGTGGATGCCAGGAAGTCCCTGAGTCCAAGGAAGTTGGATAGCAACCAGGAGCCCAGAAAATAAAGGCTTTGGATATCATTACGGAGCTCCTGAGAAATCAATTGACCCCCCAGTATCTTAGGTTTTCTTTTCACAGATGATTGTGGTTTAAAAGCCATGTTTGTTTTTATAGCGGTGGCACTCAACCTTTAGAGTCAAAGAGCTGCTTTGTCACCAAGTAGAGCTGCAAGTGCTCCAAAAACCATAACAATCCTTGTGTGCCTGGGATTTGGTTTGATGTGGCCATGCTTTCCTGGAGAAATGGCAGTGTTGTCAGGGTGCTGCCCAGCCCAAACTGAAGAGGACAACTGCCTGTGCAAAGATGGTGAGAAACACTGAAGGAAACAGCCGGGCTGAATGCCACTGCCACACAGTGCCTGCATTGATGACAAATTTCAGTACACTGCGCCGTCTCAGCAGCACAGGGATATTTATTTCCAAGTTACAGTCGAGGCACATCTATTGCTTTGGAAGCTTTTGACACCCTTTTAGATGCGTACTGCTGAATGAAACAAATCAAAGCAAATGAGGCAGAGAGGGAAAATCCCTTGCTCCTTCTCACTTACCGGTATCAACCAAGAAAACACCGTAGTTGTTATGCAGATCGGAGCTCTCTGGACAATTCTCTATGCCAGCCTTGTAGACCTCCTCCGCTTCCTTAAGCCGTTCCTTAAAAGAGAAGCAGGTTTCTTAGCTGTGGCAGAATGGGTGTCAGCACCATTTGCCGCATACCTGCATTTTGTGACAAGTCTCTCGCTGCATGGGGAGCTTGGGGCGACAACCCACCCCGCCTTATAGCAGACCAAAATTTTAGCCCATGGCATGGATGCAATATAGCTGCCGTCTGGTACCCCAGAGCAATACAGACAGCTTCCCCCATACATTTGCAACTGGAGCTACCTGTGAAACAAAAATAACAGCTGGAAAAGGTGGCTCCTGTGCAACATCAGTGAGCTCCAGCTGGGCATGCACCCAGCTGGGAAACACACAGCAAAAGGGGTCATGTCAGTTCTGCTGAGAAATAGCTGTCATCTGGGAGCAGATATATTTTCATTTATTTGTTTAATGAGCATCTTGCTGACTAACTTTTCCCCTCCAGAGCTCTGCTGTTCATTCCCTAAGCAGCAGGGAAAACACAAGGAACGAAAGCTCGGCATGTGCAATGGCTGGAGGATGGGGAGCTCACGCAGGGGGATGAGAGAAGCGGGAGGAGGATGGGGGCAATGAAAGAGTGGGGAAAATCTGACAGATTCAGATTAAAAACAGGCGTTGTCAATGTGTCAGATGTAGCTCACTGGGATTGATGGGACATGCCACTGCACTGATTCCCAGATATGCTGAGCCCTTACAATTTTGCATAGATTTCAAAGAGGTTTGCTGGTGCTTAGCATTTCTGGAAAATACAGATCTTTTCTTTGGGAACACCCTGCCTATGGAAAGTGTCCCACTGGCTGGTCTCTGTCTAGCCTGAGCTACGGGCAGCCCGGTCCCGAAACAAAACTAAGGTGTCTTGTTTGGATCAAATAGCAACTTAACAAGGTTTCCACTTCCCTCCAGCCAGACAGCACGTGCCCACTGCCTGCATGCTCGCTAGCACAGGTTATCACAGTCTTCCTCCCCATCTAACAGCTTTGCTGCTGGGTGTATTTATGGAGAAGGCCATTAACAGCAGAGGCAAGCACAGTGCAGAGCGGTGTCAGGAAAGCCTCTAGCACCAAAGACGCTTTTTTCAATTCTTCCTCTTCTGTGGAGTGGCACAGCCCTACAGTGACAAACTCCACAGCCTCCTGATGATGCTCAAAAGCGAAATCAGACATCTGAGTCTCCGCCAAGGAAGGCCTGGATCCACCAAGGCAGACCTCCTGCTTGGGAGCTGAATCAACATCGAAAAAAGAGGTCAGTTCGTTCCCAGCTATAGACTCTCCTCTCCTCAAGTGCTGCAAATCCCAGAGTTTCCAGGGCTTTCTCTGGATTTAAAGGGTGTACCTGCTGGCAGCTTTTGCTCAGTAGCTGCTTAAATGTGTGGATTCCTTTCTCACCTCCTATTTCAGAACTGGAGAGCTGGAATTAATCACATTGTAAGAGTATGACTTGATGAAAGCACATGGTTTGCCATGGTTAAGTGCTTTCACATTTACATGATAAAGGTCAGCCAGCAGAAACGATAGCATGTGATAAAACACAGAAAGACGTTTTTAAAAAGTCCTTAAGTTTGGACATTTTGGATATATATATTTATGTGAATTGGACATCATTATCCTGCGGTGTCAGGAAAAGTGTAGAGACCGTCAGAATTAACTAAAATGAAGAGCAACTTTTTGAGAAAGCATCTGTGTCACCAAGACATAAACAAGCATATTTTCAAAGCTTTTTGTATTAATTTCTTTTCCTCTGATTTTAATTTTTAGCCAAGGAATGTGGCTTTGCATGCACATACGTCAGTTTTCTTCATTTTATTTACTGATCATAAACCCGATCTTTAAAGCATGGAAGGGCTGTTTTAAACTGGCTTAGCAGTGTCCCAGGTCAAAACATTCACCCTCAGCAACAGTGAGCACTTTTAGCATTTTTATCATGGTTGCATTGCTTTTTTGGCACCTATCATCCTGACCCTGCATGCCTCAGAGTCTGGGATGATTTCTGCAACAAAGTGTTTGCATTAAGCGCAGTCAGAAAGTGGGAAGGCTGGGCCCCGCTTTTTGTGCCAGAGCTTTCTCCCTCGCAGCCTCTCGTCTTCTTGGGAGAAATGCTCTAAGTTCATCAAGGCTTGATTCTCATTAACACTTAATAACGCCGCTCCCAGACCTTCATGAAACATTCATCAACCACACAAAATTCAGAAGATTGGCTTAAAAAATTTATGAGATTTTTATGATATTAAAAAAATTATGCATGTGAGAATCTTTCAGTTGAACTCCAGGGTTTTTAAGTCTGGATTTTTTTATGGCTCAGTTTTTCAGTCTGGTTATGCCTGAGTAGGCTCTCTGCAGCTAAGAGGGTTAAAAAGTTTCTTCTTCTTAGTGTAGGCTGATAGTATTACAAACACACACAAAAATCACTTGAATCCAGAAACTAGGGCCTGAAAAGAGCCATCAAGTAGCACGAGATGGCTGATGAAACTGCAAGAGCTGGGAAGAAGGTGCTGTTCAAGCACATCAGAATAAATCCTGGGGAACCAGCGTTACAGGAGCGTTGTGAAAACGGCAAACAAAAATGTTTGATTTGTGGTACTAGCACCACTGCAGCGAGCATGGAAAACACGGAAAACAACAATACATTGCGACAGAGTTACGATGCCAAGCAGAAAGAACAGCAAGATGGGCAAGCATTTATAAAAGGCACAAACAAGCCAAACTGTTTTATACAATGTGGCGGTGTTTTTTTCCATGTCAGCTCTGGCTTCAGAATCAACTATCAAAGCGAGAAAAGGACAATTACATTGAGATACAGGCTAATTCCCTGGTGCATGAGGCATTCCTCTCAGGAGTATTTTTTACAGCTGTGGGAGAAAAGGACCCATAAGCCCCATTTTGGATTCAGCAACTTTAAGACAGGGGCAACACGCTCTGTGGGACCGACCAAGGCAATCCCTGCACTATTTCACTGAGCTGCTTCCACCCGTTTCTTCCTCCTTAGCCTTAGCGCAAAGGTGGAGGAGCAGAAGTTTGTCATGGGCATGGTCTCTTCATTCAAGTTATTTTACTGTGCCACTTATGGCACTTCAGCCCCATTCTCACACCCCAGTGAGAGAGAACCAGATAACGCTCCCTTCCCAGAAACTCCAGTGATGCTGTCCATACAACCCACTGCGAACTGCCTTGCATCACAGATACCCCAACAGCTGAGAATCACAGAATCATTAAGTTTGGAAAAAACCTTTAAGATCATCAAGTCCAGCCATCAACCCAACACCACCATGCCCAATAAAGCATGTCCTGAAGTGCCATGTCCACATGTTTTTTGAATACTTCCAGTGATGGTGACTCCACCACCTCCCTGGGCAGCCTGTTCCGATGTTTGACCACTCTCTCAGAAAAGAAATTTTTCCTGATATCCAGTCTAAACCTCCCCTGGCACAACTTGAGGCCATTTTCTCTCATCCTATTGCTAGTTACTTGGGAGAAGAGACAACTGTGGGCTACAAGTAGACAGAAAACCAGGTCTGTAACTTTTAGCCATTTTGGACACGATTGCTTGGACAAAGAGGAAAGCCCCAAACTGAAAAAAGAGGCCCCGTTTCTCCCTCCTGGAACAGATTTTATCCTTTGAGCTGAAGATGACAAAATTTCCACCCGTACCCCCTCTAGGAAGTGCACAGTGTTAGGGTGTGATTCTGCAGCCTGCAGCCACGGGCAGCAGCACCTATTTGTAGGATGGCCCCTACCGCAGTCACTAGGATGGGTGTGCGAGGCAGAAGCTGCATCGCCAGGTAGCCATATGCTGTGGCTGAGCATGAGAAGGTGTTAAAAGCTTCCAAGAAATCACTGAGGAAATTGTACTAACTATCTTTTTTCCCTACCACTTACTCAAATCACAAGAGGATGAACAATCCATACGTAGATGAATTATTGCTGGACTTACTAATGGCATTTGCTTTGGGCAGAAGGCCTCAGGACTCTGTAATGGTTTTATCGCTCTGTTGACCTTACAATCGATGGTTCTAATTAATAATTTCAATTAATATTAAAACCAGGTATTACTGCAGAGGACTCATTTCCTATGCTTGCAGGAGACTCTTCATTGACAGGCTTATTCAAAACACAGTTGTCATTCAGTAAGGTTCTTCTTTCAATTCATACATTGTATTTCTAGGTCCCTGCAGCTGATATTGATAATATTCAAATATTTTGAAGTTACTTAAAAGGGAAAATAAAATAGCACATCTTTCAGTAACCCATATATATCACAAGTGAATTTTGCAGAGTGCCTGCCTCATTCACAGAATCACTAAGGTTGGAAAGGAC
>NW_010551307.1:0-16221 GCF_000687285.1 Phaethon lepturus | reverse complement strand
AAGTCTCTTTAAAAAAATAAAAGTACATCCTAGAAGATAAAACGGTTGCGTTATGTCAAGGGGCAGCACCGTGATCAGGTGTTCCCCGCCGCGGCCCTATTTTTAGAGCAGATGGGCCCCGGGGCGGGCTCACGCTTGCGTTACAACAGCATGAGGCTGTTGCTGTGTTTGAGCACGGGTGCGGGCGCCAGCATGGAGAAGGCCCAACTGTACTCGGGGGAGATACTGGAAAGCTGACTAAGCAGAGACGTTTGGGGAGCACGTGCTCGGGATCGTTCGAGGAGGAGCCGGCCGAAAAGAGGAAGCCGCGTCAATCTTCTGTCTGCCTGCGGGGCACGGCAAGAAGCGAGGTGTCTGCCGCGCACCCCTGGGAGTGGTACGAAGCTGATTTATGCTCCGCTCAAACCATCCAAGCATGACGCAGCTGATCAGATAAAAGCGACCGTAACAATGGCTTTTAACGTTCTCCCTTGCCTTAGTTTTTCAGGCCCATCCCTACTTTCTGGGAAAATCGGGGGGAAAAGCAGCCAGCACTGGAGAATAGGGATGCCTGCGTTTCAGTTCTTGGCGAAGCTGGAGGCTGGCTTAGAAGGAAACCCGGGCTGCACATTGTGAGCCCTACAGAAGAGAGCATCGTCACCCTTAGCCGAAGCCTGGAGAAGGACGTTGGTGGCTGCGTTAGGACTTAAAAATTCCCTGCCCTGTGGGGAGACGGGACTTCAGCTGCCAGCAGCAGACAGCTGTCGGACCCCTCTCTTGCCGCTTGGCTCAGCTACAAAACCGCCTTGCCCCCAGCAGCAGCCCCACTGTAAGCCACGCAGCGCAAACGTCTGGCAAAAGACTCGATGGGAACACACCAGGAGAAGCATCCGCTCTGCATCTTCCCTCTAGGGCACCTTCAGGAAGGAGGTGTCGTTCTCCCTCACCTTCAGCACGAGGGTAATTCACACCCTTCCTTAAGCTCCCCCAAGAGCAAGGATTCAAACTGCAATACACTCTACATTAATTGAAACCTCTCAGCTTCACTGCTCCAGATGGAGCAACTTTCCCCCAGATGTTTTTCTCAGATGGACCAGGTGCTCTGCTCGAGACCCTTTTGGTGGGTGTCCTGGCCCTCATCAGAAAAGCAGCGCGATTTAAACATCTCAGCTGAAGCGTTTGGCTATCATAGGACATACGACTGTTAAAACAACCCCAAAGCAAAACTCAGACTTTGGGTTCACAGCAGGAACTTCTTTCCACAGGGGAAAGGCAGACCTAGACCCCTCCCAAGCCCTGGGAGCCCAGCCTCGTAAGATGCAAGTTCCCAAGCTCTGCAAGAGTGACATTCTGTCCACTGTCCCTTCAGAGCCCCCCCCAAGGGTGCTCATAGCCTTAATGCTCCACATTAAAACTAAAGCATTTACCCTGGTACTATTTTCCTCCCCTCTGCAGACGCCACTGAAAAAATAATTCGGTTGATTCAACTTAAACCGATGACAAGGGAGGAAAAATAATTGAACCTATTCACAGTTAAAGCTTTAACTAAAAGGCAATGCAGACAGTATTGTGAATACCGCTTTTAAACCTCTGTCCCACAAAAGGTGGGTTTTCTTGTAACCTTGAATTTAGAAAGCCAATGCTGATTCTGCCTCAGATTTCATCAGCTGCTCGCCGGCACCTGTGCCAGCTCTGCTCTGCTTCGGGAGCCGCACGCAGAGCCTCCTTTCATAAACATTAATGAGTCGGAGCTCATTTCGCAACCAGGCACAGCATTAATGGGAGTCACTTTAGCCTCTTCATTTCTCAACAGTTTTATTGCCTTTTAAGAAAATTTTTGTAAAATATAAATACAAAGGCAGGAGATTTACTTACAAAGTTAAAACACAGATCTCAAACATAAACACACAATTCAGAAAATTTAGTTTATGTACAGTTTCAAGCAACTTCAACATATGTTAGTTTTTCAATATTTTACAAGGTACAGAAAAAATAGTTCAAAGTCTTCTTTAAATAAAGAGCATAAAATGTTTAAACATATATAAACAATCCGGTTTGATGTGTGAAAACTAAATTTCACAGCTTTTAAATTAGGATATAAAAGTTCTTACAATTAGTTGATGTGTATGGATATGGTTTAATTTATATTACAAACTATTGAATTATATTCAATAGTGCTTACCTGGCCAAAGCAGGTAATTCTGTAAACAAAAAAACAAAAATAATATCACCAAGTGCCTTACCGAATTCTATCTCCCAAACAAGCCACACGACTTTGATCACATCACCTAGAAAAAGTATGTTCTGTGTAATCAGTGCTTTGTATGAAACAAAGTCAATGTGTGGGTGTATTCTTTAAAAAAAAAATGTGTTCCGAGTAATAACAAACTTATCCCAAAGCCTGTGTGCATTTAAAGAAACATTATATAACAATTTTGTAAAAACTGATTGAAGTTAAAAAAAAAATTCTTCCAAAATCCATCCAACTGGAATTCAGATCTCTTATATAAAGGAAAGATATTTTCATATTTAATAGTGTCCTTTCTTTACAGAAACAATTGCATTTGAACACATATACATAAAGAAGTAACTGTATAGAGCACTGTACATTAAATGGCCTGATGGTTCACCAGAGGATGTCAAAGGGAGGGTCCTCGTGCGGATGCAACCAGTGAAGCGAGGAGCCGAGCAAAGTCTTGAGTTCACTTGTAAACTCTACCAAGTCCAACAGCTCTTTGCTCTCTGGATTAAAAGCTTCAAGTTCTGTAGCGCAAGAGAACAACTGGCTGAGGGAAGTCTGTTTGTAAAACTCTGCCTCCGTGATGGTGACAACTTCCAGATTGGGGAAGTTGCAGCGGAAGATGCGAGATGACATTTTTAGCCTCTTCACCACGTCTGAGAGCAAAAGCCAGTTTCGTGGTCTGTGGAAGTGAAGGAGAAACAGGCTCCAATAACTGACGTTAAGTCACGGGCTTCTCGACTCTTCACCGTATTGCCGTGTGCCAAACCCTCCCGCACAAACAACCTCCCTGAAATCAAGACCATTGCCCAGGGGGGGCGAGTATAACAGATGTACAGGCGCGTACATATTTACTCATAGTTCCGCAGCTTTGGGAAAGGAGAGGGACCAGGCATGCCGGGGCACTGGAGCCTATACAAACCCAGGGCTCGTGGGCGCACGCGTGGGTCAGCAGCCATCCCTGCTGCTCACGTGGTTAAAGGCTTGCCTGGCTGAGCCCAACTCCCATTTAGCAAGTTAGGGGATGGCCTAGAGTTATAATCAGAAATTTCAGCACCTCTGACCTCCAGAGATGCCCATATTAAATACAAGTCAACAGAGGGGTTTTTCTCAGATTAATAATACAATTTTTTAATTTAAACCTGTTTTGCTGCAGACTCTGAACAGCAGTAGCAGTGTCATTTCATCATCCACAAAACCATGTCTACTCAGCAAAACAGAAGTTAAATAAAATTAAGAACACCTTACAAACATGATACCCAAATTTAAGTGCTAGAAGCACCTGTATTTTGGGGTGTTCTATCAAGGTGCCTACCTGGGACAAGGGAAAGCATTCGTGTTCAAACATCATTCGTTCAGCTCAAGAGTATGGCACTCAAAACACAGCCCCGACAAGTCAGCCTTTTCCCCCTCTCACCTCCTATTAGCTTATTTCTAAAAAGCCTGGCAGTTACAGTACTGCGCTCTCATTTACGTTAGATAAATGCAAATGCATTTCCTCACAGACACAAACTGCTACTCCCAAGCAGATCGTCTCAGCTATTTTTACCCCAAACCCTGTATTTGTTCTTACCCCTGAGAGAGACACACTTGAATGTTGT
The DNA here is from genome assembly GCF_000687285.1 of Phaethon lepturus. Taxonomy (NCBI): domain Eukaryota; kingdom Metazoa; phylum Chordata; class Aves; order Phaethontiformes; family Phaethontidae; genus Phaethon; species Phaethon lepturus. The sequence continues at coordinate 12,402 of NW_010551307.1, read as the reverse complement.
AACACGGCAAGGGGGGCTCATCCGAAAATTCAAATTCAAATACATCACTGAAGCCATCTTCGTCTTCATCACCTGGTCCAGGAGGATTTGCCAAGATGTCAAATCCAGATTCATCTTTTGGATCTAAATAAAATCGAATAAAGGTGCCAAGTCAGCACTGAAGAGACTGTTGCAGGTCTTGCTTTTTCTTCCAACAACGTGATCTGTAAATAAAATCAGTTTGCTTCCTTCCTAGCCTCCTCTACCATAAAAACAAAACAGCCCCCACCCCCACGTGCCGCATGTTTTGAAAGTCTCCGCATACAAAGAAATAAAGGGTAACATTTGCTCACCGCACACAGAGCTGCCATAGAAATCCCAGTACAAACCAGGGTCATCAACACTCCGACCTTGCAGGTCAGTTAAATATTCTGGAGAGGAAAAAACAACAACAAAAACATACTGATGAGAACATAAAGCTGGCAAGCTTAGCAGACTGTATGTCATACAGAGTCTCACTATGCACGCTCCATCCTTTCCATCAAATAAAACCCACACCATATTCCTGATGCCCATGCTACAAAAAACAACATATACACACACCATTCTTGCAAATATTCCTGGAATTCGCTTTTCTCCCGCACCCCTTCTTCCATCACATCAAATAATGACCCACCACATCAAATAATGACCCATGGTCTAACATGGACGGACCCAACCTTAAGCTTCAGCAACTGAGAGCGGCATTTCATTTTTGTGAAAGATAGGATATATCACACTTTTTCGCCTGCACAGTTATTCTGGATACCAACTTGGGGGTGAAACAGTGGCCCCAGAGAAAGTGACAGAAAAGGCTTTTCCACACAGATATGTTCAGATGTAATTCTTTTCTACAAACGTCATTTGGGAGATTTGCTAGTTGAGTTGATGAAAAGATACTAGGATTCAAGACGCTAAGAAGTCCAAGATACCAGACTTTACTGGAGTCTTGATACACCTATGTGCTTTCTACACTGCACCATTTAAACAGGTAAGTGGACGAGTACTTAAACTCATTGACTATGAACACTGCAAACATTTTCAGAGGTAAGTTATTAGGGAATGCAAGTGTCTTTATCCAAAACTAACAGGGAAAAAAACTAAAACCATGTTACAACATGGACGTGTTTAAAGACAAGAGCCTTTAATATAGTTTTACAGCATTTCAGATATAAAATGAGGCAGAACTTGCAAAAAAAACAAGTACTAGAAGGATAAAAAGCAGGACCACAGGAAAACGTGATTATGTTTAACAAACGGCTATTCGATTTGGCAAGTTTCTTATTTTCATTTCAAGCAGAAAACCAAAGGCACTGAAACAGCCAGCTGACCTCCTACGTACCAAATCTGATAGTGGCATAATCCTTACGACTTATTAAATGAGTTTCGGTTAGAAGGAGCCCCCATGCATGGCTACGCTTCCCACCTGCAGTCACCGCGTTTTTGCAGGCAGAGAGGGAGCTACTGCAGCCTACCCCAGCGCTCCTCAGCACGAAGACATTCCCGCTGGGCGGCTGAGGAATGTCCCTCCATTCACCACAGCCGGCAGAGCCCCGAGCAACATGGCCACGCACCTGTGAGGAAAGTCTCCATGAGCTCACTGTGGGTCATTTTCACGATGGTCCTTCCAGAGTAGGTCGCAAGCGTTGGATCAGCACCATAAGACAGTAACAGGCGGACAATTTCCAAGTGATCGTTTTCGACCGCGTCATGGATTGGTCTAGGGAAATAAAAAAAAAAATCACGGCGTTACATTTTGACTCAATACTATTATGCAAATGTGTCTGACAAGAAACTTCTGACTTCAGATCAAAGTTATTTATAGAAAATAACACTATTAATACAGCTGCCAATCATCTCGTCGGTTTTACTTGCACATCATCTCCTCCCCTCTTGTCTTTTGACAGTCAGGCTGCTTGGGGCAGGTATTTCTGTTATATCTATTCATTGCTGTACGTATTTCGAGGGCCAGTAAAGTAATTACACCGCTGTAACAGAAAGCAGGAGTTTGCGTGAAGCTTCACAAACATCATTTTGCTGCAAGTCACTCTACCATTCCAAATCTCTGCCAATTTAACAGCATGCTGTGGAGTAAGGGCTCATTCAGCCTGCCTCTGGGCAAGCACGGAAATCAGTTACCCAAAGCTCCTAAATTATGTACACAGAAATAAGTTATGAGAATTTGCTAGGAATTAAACCTCCGCTCTATATCCTCTTTAAATAGTACTTGCAAATGTATTTGCAGCACAATTCAACCCTTCTACTTGGAGAATAGAAAAACATGTTATTTTAAGTTTAGTCCACCTAGAAGTTAATGCATTTTACGTGGCACGAGCAATCTATACAAGCTCAGACATAGATTTTGTGAGCCTACAGAAGGATTATTCATTAATGCACATGCCTGTAATTCCAGGTTTAGAATTCCTTATCGCTAATTATAAATCGCATTAACTTTTGCCTTTAAAATTGATTATATGTAACAGGGAGTTGTCTGAAAGTAGAATATATTACCCTTTAGACTAATGAAGATGTGTTAAAATCCCATCTTTTCCTTACAGGGTGATGAGCAGGGAACTGAAAGGGGAGTCAAATGCAGTGGCCAGTAATCATGGCAGTTCAACTCAACTCAACACTCCTTCTCCTTTAGGCTGTCTACACCACTGCACCCCAACAAACTTTCAAGCCCTCAAAGAGATGTATTAAAAAGCAAGAGAAGTAAGGAAGAACTTGAACCAGGATCACATACGGTCTTCCTGGAAAGCTTTCAAGAATGACATTATAAGGAGAAGTCATTTGGAAGCACAGACTAGCAAACCCCTGAGCTCCGTCTACCAATCTGCCACGCAATGCTTGGCTAACAACCGGAGCTGAAACGCCCTCCTGCGAAGAGGCCACGTCCCCACTCCGGCCACATGCAGTAATGTCCCCTCTATGTCACCACCGCTTCTGTACGGGCTGGCGTCCACGTGAGCTCAGGACAGAGCAGCGGCAGATCAGAACAGCCAGAAGAGGAAGGCACGCCACCGTTTCCCATCTATCACATAGCGCCGATGGTAGGAGAGTGACTCTGATCCATCTCAAAAAGAATTATGTTCCAGGTGTGTTTACTCAAGTATTTTCCAGTGGGCTGTGACTCAGGGCAATTAACATCTGTCACGTGTGAAGCACTCTCACTTGCCCCCACCTTGCTGGAAAGCTGTACGCAGTTTTGGGTTTGGCATATGCACGCTGTATTGACGCAAGGAGCTGCACTTGAAGAGTTTGAGGCTCGTTCCCTATGGAGAAGGCTTATCCCGCACTGCCTGTCTCCTGCGCGCCCCAGGCCACCAACACAGCAAACGGGTGATCCTCGAGCTCCTGAGCACAGTCCTCAGTCCAGCTCGTGCCACCCCTCAGACCCCCAGCACCGGAGAGCACAACACGTGCATGCCTTCAAAGCCCGATGGGCCGCTCTTTAGAAAAGCCACTTTCAAATTCAAAGACCAGGGAGGTTCGTGAGGTCTTGCAAAGGGTCAGAATATCCCCTTCTCAATTTCTCAGGTAAAGTCTTTTATCACTGAAACGATCTGACACCCTTGGGACAGACGGCGCTGGAGAAGCCAGCATTCCCAGGGCCCCCGCAAGCCTCACCCTCCCACCTACGGAGGGAGTCCCACGGTCCCGGTGCTTCCACACAGGGACTGCCGCCGCAGCACCACGTGCCTACGCAGCACCCCGCGCATCCAGGACCTGGCCGGCGCTAAACACCCCAGGCGATACAACGCCAAGAGGTAACAAATAACAGGGGTGCTGACACGGAGGCTGAAGAAGTATCGGGTGTTTCTGGCTGTCAGCAAGCATCTGAGGCCCAAGCTGTCGGGTCACGACACTCCGAGCATCCACAGTGGGAAAGGTCAGCCTTGCTGCAAACCCTCCTGTCCCCCACTGGGCATGAAGCATCCCTGGCTGAAAGTCTGGCAACAGGCACCAGGAACAGATGAGAGTTTCAGCTGCCGCCAAATGCTAGGGACGCTTTTTCTTCCCCGCTCCCTCATTTTACTAGAGTCTTTAATTTTGAACTGTTTTCCATTTTATTTTAGAATTAGGATTTTCTGGTTGGGGCGGGGGAGGGGGTGTTGTGGGTTTATTGGTTTGTGGGTTTTCTTGTTTGGCTTTTTTTTTTTTTTAACTGACTTACCTAAGTGGTTTTTGAAGCAGTAATGAATTCAAGATGATCCTTTAACTTATTAAAAACAGCATCTAAATCACAGCCCAGTGTTTCAATCGATTTAACGACACCCGGATGAGTTTATTAAAGGGCGCCTGGGCATTCCCTAGGAAGGAAACATCGCAGCGCATGGGCTGTAACCCCAGAATGGGACCCCCCTCCTCTCCCTGGGGCCACCCAGCCCAGCACAGCCGTGCAGACAGGGGCACAGGCAGCGGAGCATGCAGCAGAGCAGGCAGCAGAGCAGGCAGTGGGGCAGGGAGACCCGTCTCTGTCGCCTGCCAGAGCACAGGGAGGCCGCCCCGGGCCCGAGACGGGACTTTATAGAGGCAAGGGGAAGGAAAGGCGCAGTAAAGCCATGCGGAAGGAGGAAGAACAATAAACAGAAGGAAGGAAAGGGAGGAAAGAAAACACTGGTGGGGAGGGGGGAAAAAAAGGAGATTCCCCATAGATAAGGCAGGGGGACAAAAGCAATAACAGAGTGCTGACAGACTCTTTTACTGGCTAGCACAGCTTATTTGGCAAGCTCATGAGCGGGACCATGCAAAGGCACCGCTACTCATGTTTGCTTCTCCCACCAGGACTGGCAGAGGATGGAGTATTTTTCAGTCTTGGCGGAGTTTAACCATCCTCTTCGTAGCACGCAAAAGTGACTACTAGAGTCGGCAACTTTTTCCGATGGGAAAAAAAAGATCCCTGGGAGTCCTCTCACTGGGCTGGTTTGCCCATATAATCTTTTCCGCCCTGAGCATCGTGGAAATAAACACTCTCTATCCCTAATGGTACAGTTAACGGGAGTACAGCTCATTTCTAAAACAAACCCTTCAAAAGGCCCCAGAAGGATCCGGGGACATTCAAGAGCTGCAATATCCTACAGGAGACACACGTCTCAACCCTCTCTTGTGTACTGTCGAATTCTTCCTACTATTTTTACCGCTACTAGAGTTAGGAAAACATTTCACTGGGGGTTTATCATTCCATCACCAAAATTATAAACTATTTAGACCCGTCAGGGTTTGCTCTCAGTCTTTCAGGCACCACCAGAATTTCCTCACTGCAAGAAGAGGTCTCATAACTCGCCGAGCAATACTGTATCTTGGTGTTTTATTTTTATTTCCATCTACTCTATTATGCAACCCTGCCCCACGGAAGAGGCAAGGCACAAGTTGCAGGAGGGCAGCTACACCGGCTGCCTCTTCTTTAACGCAATTAGCTGCTGGAGGGTATCACTCTGCCAAGACCAGCTGAAAGGACGCAGGAAGAGAGCCATCTTGGCATGGTCCTCCCAGGGAATAAATAAAAAGGGCTGAGCTCATCAGCTGCCAGCGAGAAGGATAAAGCAAAACTGGCTGCGGAGGGTGAATCTAGCGAACGGACTCTGAAGCAATGGAGAGGCCTTGCTACCAGGCAGGAGATGCCTGTATTTTTGGCACGTTGGCTTTGTTTTTAAAGCGGCGCTGGTTCAGCTAGGGCATGCATGGAGGTAAGAAGAGAAGAACAAGGGGGTAAGGCCAAATGCACCAGCAACCATCCTTGCTAATGTCAGGCGCTGGTCGTCTTATGCCCCTTGTTGAGCTACCGCACTCACTGGGGTCCTGTCAGGGAAGGAAAGCGCTCACCTCTTAAGCACAGTCTATTATTATTTATAGGTAAGACGATTAAGAGCCCTTAGTGACTGTAGCACCTCTGAGACAGGTCTTAAAGATCTTGCCCCGTTCTACAATAATCTTTGATTAGCTACTAATTCAGCAGCAGAGCGCTTGTGTATTCAGGGGCTGCAGGCACTGCATTTGGAGGGCCAGGCTCAGCATTGAGTTTAAGGGGGACAACAGCAGCAGACCGCTGTATTTAGCCCGGCCAGATGCGCCATGCATAGGGCAGAGAGAGGCCACGGTGTGCCACAGGTAGCAGAGCCCCAGCGCTGAGCCCAGGGTGAAGGGAAGGAACGCACTGTACCTACACCACCCCGCCGCCGCAACGCCGCCACCTCCTTGCCCTGCCTCTACAGCCTGGCGCTTCATTTGGGTTTGGCTTCACCAAGATTTCCGACAGCGTCAGAAACCAGAGGCCGAAAGCCAGCCCTAGGTACGGAACTCGCGACAGACTGGCTGCGCAGGGACGGAAAAGGCAACGCCAAAGCCAGAGGCTCGGGTCTCTGCTTCGCTTTCAAAACGTGAACACGCACGCAAAGCCACCACGGTGACGGGAGCACCTGCCGCACGCCGGGCAGGACGGCAAGGAGAGATGGTGCGGACTTCGCAGAACTCTCCTACATCCTTCACGTTCGCACGGATGCTTTGTTCAGAGCGAAGCCATACCCTCACTTGTCACAACTTCACAGAGTGCCCTCCGGAAAGTTGACCACAGAGGCAAGCAGGCACCGATGTAACGCAGACCAAAGCTTCAGGCAGGTGGGATCCAAGTGACGCCCCAGGCTGCCACACTAACAAACGCAGCATATGCAGTTACATCACAGCTCGTGCAGTTACATCACAGCTCTTTGCAGATTTACGTTAAACTGGCTGAACAGAACTAAACACGTCCGCTGTTACCATCTGGAGACTTGAAAGCTTCCAGCATGACCGAAAATATCTTTGGCTAGTGGGCCTGTGAGGTGGCAGAGGGGGCAACAATAAGACATATCCAGTGTAGTCATAAAAGCAGGGGAGGGGGATAAGTCTTTGATGGTAGGTTTGTTTGGGGTTTTTTTGTTTTTGAGATTTAAATTTCTTACCAAGGGGTGAACATGTTCAGGAATTTGCATTTTAAAAGCAATACAATTGAGGAAGACTGACACTTCTTTCCTCCTAAAAGTTAGAGGAGAAAAACTTACTGAGGCTTCAGGACAGAAATGGGATTTGTTTTATGAATGTCATGGTTTACTCTACAGAGTCACAGAAGTCTGGCCCTACCAAAAGGCAGGGGACAATGCGGATCAGAAGCTCCTTACAGAAGCTTCTGCTCTCTTGTCTTGCTCAATTCAGGGCAGCTAGACCATCTTTTATCTGTATATTAGATATGTTTTGGATCCACACTGTCTGTTGGGCAGCTTTAAAAAAAAAAAGTCTCCCATCAGAAAACAAAGGGGACCACAAGCTGAGTTATGATATTACCATCTATGATCAGATCATTGTTATGTTCATTTCTAAAATGCATTTTCCCCAAAACAACTTTTCAGGGTACATAAGCCACGTTTCTTTCTTGAAAATCAGCTCCATCTGTGAATCGAAATCAAAATGTGGACTCTGAACAGGCAGGTGATTAAGACTGGTCAGAAACTTGGGGTTAATTCTCTCTACAGGTTATTCTGGTGAGACAAAAATAATTTAGGTAATAATTTATGGCAACTCGCTGCTGTTGCACAGGTCATGTATTGTGAAGTTGGAGACAGCAGAAAATGCGGGGCTGTTTGTCAGCCTAGAGAGCCGAGACGTCTCACGAAGAAGTGGGAGATGGAGAAGGAATCTGACAATCCAGCCAGAGTTTCAATGTTTCTCCAGAAAGGTTTCCTTTCGGCCGTGATGGGCCGGTAACGACAGACCATCATGAACTTCTAATGGACCATCCTAACCAGCCCTCTTGGGACTTTTGTTTTCCTGACTCCTCCCTTCCCAAGTTAATAAATAAAGAGCTTAGAAACAAAAGAGACAGACTCTTAGTTATGCTAATTTTACCTCCCTGGCTATTCGGATGGTGATAGTGAATGCGATAAACCATTTAAGATAACAAGCTGCAGGAGCTTCGCAGAATACAAAGCGAGCCGTCCCCAAAATGCATAGACTGGATAATGTTCTGTGTATGCTGTGGAAAAGTTAACGCAAGGTCAGCCCCGCAGAGAAGGTCAAAGAGGTACTTTAAGAGATGCACAAGAAGCTTAAAAAAGATGCGGAGCAGCATTTCTATTAAAAAAAAAAAAATCTCACTGTCTATTCTGCGAGCACAGGAACTAAGGAACCTTGCTACTTTGTGAGGGAAAGGAAAAAAAAGCCTAATTCGACATAAAAAAAAAAAAAAACCAAAATATCAAATGAGCAGATACAGTTTATAACAGTTCAGGAAAACAACATTTTTATATAGTGTATATAGGACTCGCACACCCAATCCTCGCAAAACCCTGAAGCGCTCTTAAAAGTAACCCTGCTAACAAGGCAAAGTCCACTCTTCCGGCACAACTCAAAGGACCTGGAGCGCATATGAGCGGGGCTGCAGCTCAAGTATCGCTCCTTCCTGCCCTGCAGCTGGGAATTTCACAAACTCTTTTAATAACACCAAAACAAACGTATTAAAATTCCCTGAGGAAAAAAAAATTACACTGAACTCAAGTGACAACGAAAGCGTGCCCCCGCCGCTTTATTAACCGGCGAGTGGAGGAGGTCCCCGAGCCCTGCACGCTCCTGCCCAAAGAACAGCGATAAGGGGACCACAGCACGTCACCCGCTCGGGGGGTTCCACGCAGGATGGGAAGGGGGACAAGGGGAGAATACAGAAGCCGAGAAGGGAAGGGGCGCTTTCTCCCACCATCATGACTGAAGAAACTACTGCCCGGTGGTGGTGACCACCCAAAGCTGGGCCGGGGGTGCTGCTAACCTGGTTCCATCCTGAGCGCTGCAGTTGACGTCAGCCCCGTACTCCAGGAGATGCCGCACGATGCTCAGCCAGCCTCTGGCACAGGCCTCGTGCAGGGCACAGTAACCCGCGTTGTCACGATGATTCACATCACACACCTTGTTTTCCAAACAATACAGAACCACTTCCTGGAAATGGGAGGAAAAAACAGATACACTGAGTTATTTCTTGCCGCAGAGATGCACAGATTTCCTGAAGGAAAAGGCAAGGGGAAAAGGGCAAAACACAAAACCCCTATGATATAAGTTACCCTCTTTGAGACAGGTCAGTCAAAAGGAAAAGAAAAGGGGAAGCCATTGAAAGTCCTGCTTCTTCAGAAGACACAGCGGAGACCACGAGCAGACCAGCTCGTGCAAAGCAGCACCGAGCGCTCCACGCCACGCAGGGATCTGCCCGTGGCCCCCAATGTCAGGAACTGTCACAGAGGGGGAACGTGCAAATTTCGCAGACAAAACTCAACAGCTTTCCACTTCTCAAAACTTCCATATGTAAAGCTAGCAGGAAGGTTTTTACTCTTACATCTGCGTTTTTTAGCAGAAAATTCTGCAAGCACAACAGCAGCACAGCCGACGTCAGTTTGATTTTAAAAAGAAAAAGCGCGTGACCCGAAACAAAACACATTTAAGACACACAAAGGACGGTTTGCTGTCGGCAAACAAAAAAAAAAAAAAAAAAAAAGCCCAGCTCTATCAAGATGAGGGAAATCCCATTTTCACCCACCCTGGTTTTCTGCATGCAGAACTAAAGCCAGGCACCAGGTTCCAATAACGAGCCCGGCGCCGTGGGAAGCCATGTGAATTTAACACAATTCATCTTGCAGTCAAATATACCACGGTCGAAAGCCTAGGCCAGACTCAGCTCTAAGCTGTCGCACAGCCTTGAAACAATGACTGCTCCATCACTCAACCAAAAATTTAGGATGGTGCGAGTCTTCCTCGATTTGTCTCAGATGCAAAAGAGAAAAAAAGAAACCCACTCACATTTCTAAGTGATGCTGCATGTATAAAATAGCCCCCACATTCCCAGATTAGTGGCAAGCTATTAATTTTGCGTTTGCTCCTCTCAAAGGCTGAGCGACATCCTTGCAAAGCGGGATACGGCGTGGAGGGGGCGAGTGTTTGCTTTGCCGAAGCAAGAGAATAAAACAACCACCGGGCGCGATGCATTTATTCTTCCCGTTTCAAAATCTACCGGAAAGCCCACAATAATCTGTGCTCTGGATATACCTGACCCGAGAGCTGGTATCCAGGATACAGCATGAAGCTGCTCTTTTAGCAGGCCCGCACTAACCAGGCTAAAGCGGGGAGCTAATGAGCCGCCCGTCCCAGGCACCAGAGCATCCCCCTCACCTGCTGCCGGGACGGAGCGGTCCACCACCCACACCTGATACACCCACAGGTCTAACCTGGGATCCCCACAATCCCCCCTCTCACCGAACAGGGGCTCTTCACGTTCCTGCTCATCAGCCCAAAGGCCAAAAATCAGTCCAGAAAGGATGCTCTTTACCCTGCACTCGCTCAAGCCCTTAAAAAAGGGTTGTGTGAAATTATACCCTGCAGGTAGGAATTTTCCTTCAAAACCAGACCACCCTGCCAAGCAAATTAGCAGATGGATATAGGTAGCAGAAGCGGCTGCCGTATTCAGCTCCACTTTTAGCATGCAGTTACCATTTAAAATAGATTCTGCAACTCAAAATAAAGGAACAACTTTCATCTATTTTTGTAAAAAGGAAAGGCTCGTCCTAGGGCGGAATACCTACTACTGGACGAAAAGGCTAATTTTGTCGAGCAATTCTGTGTTAAGAGGCTATAAGAAGAATGCCATTAACCACAAAATGTAACCATAAAGACCATAAAACTCTACATTGTTAATTAATTAAATGCCTCATTAACTTTTTTTAACATGATTTATTCAATTTACAAAAAAATTAGCCATCACTGCTGAACACGGGAACATGTGGTGCCGCAAACACACTTTTGGTTTCATAAGCATCTCTCGCTAACATTAGACAAAGGCTGTGAAAGTGCCACGGGGCAATTTAATGTCTGTTCAGGTGCTCCATTTAAACCAGCAATCTGAAAATCACTCGCAGTTAATCCAAAGAGTCAAGCTAGCACGTCACCAGCCAAGATATGTGCCACTGCCGCTTCTGCTGCCTGCAGTTTGTTAGCCAAATTGCAAACACCAAGGTTAGAAGGTGCATGCAAACATGCATCCTCCATCCTCCTCTACAAAGAGGTGCGCTTCGCTTTAGTCTCTCCCACCCGTGCTCTGCAGCAACTCCTGCCCCTTTTCCAAGGGAAGGGGTCAGCATCCTCCTGCACATGCCCCATGCCCTGTGCATCCCCCATGCCCTGTGCATCCCCCACGCCCTGGGCAAGCATGCTGCCACCAAGAAGCGTTATTCCATCCCACCCAACCTCAAAACACGGCCCTTGGGCGAGGCGTTATAAGCTGAGCCGTAAGGCTTCCCTGCAGCACTGTGCCAAACTCCAGAAGTGATGCTCGTCCCCTGGCTGGGTGCGGGAGCCCCAAGGGAGCTGTGCGAGCGCCAGGACGATGCTCAGGAGCTCCTGTGGCGGTGCCACCAGCGACCCATGAGGGCTGGACCCTCGCGTGAGGCATCCCCAGGGCAAACCCTCTCTCCCTGCCTGGATAAAACCCTGTATTCATGAGTGTTCCATCTTTCCCCCACCCCTACCACACACCACACGTTCCTCTAACTTCACTGCCTTCCCAGGCAGGATTTAATCCCAAATTCACCAGAGAACTTTCCGAGTCCAGGCTCGCACCAAAAAGCAACAAGCGGCACAAAGACAGCCAGTGTTTCCTCTCCCATCAAATGCATTATGCAAGCCTTTTGTAGTTTTTTCCCAAAAAGACTTTACGCTCCCTATAATTCCCCTTTCACAAAAAGTAAATTACAGTTTTAAGACTACTATTACCTCAAGTCATTTGTTTCAAATGGGGAAAACAGAATGGATTCGAGAGCTCCCATACCCTGGGTTGCGAACATCCTGATGAAGCAAGGCCCGGTGCAGAAGCCTAGTGAAGAAAAGCGAAAGCTTCCCACCAGCTTCGGCAGGGTTTTGCTCAGCCCGTATGGATTTCCAGCACCGAAGACCATTTGCCGCACTGTCTCTAAGTAGCCTTGTTGGCTGCAGCCCTGCAATTTGTCTGACCAGACACAAGCCGCATTTGTCCTTCGATGTTTCACTCACGTCAGCTTTTACACGAAAAATCGTAACCGCCTGTGTCCTCCCTTCCTGCAGCTATCTGGGGCACATCCACTCTGTGCAGCTGAGAGTGGGGCAGAGGCACCTGAGCTAGTGGCATTTGGGCTCCTCACGGGTCCAGGAGCAATATATACAGCTCACCAGCATCTTTGCACGTCAAAGGTGCCAGCACTGGCCTCTGGGATTCTGGTGGGATCCCTGCACGGCCGCCGGGCATCCCTGCTGCAAAGGCAGGCAGGCAGCCAAGGGCAGGCACGAGTTCACCCAGTCTCAGCGCAGAGCTGTCGCTGCTGCTCTGCCCCACAGAACACCCCT
>NW_010551306.1:0-1839 GCF_000687285.1 Phaethon lepturus | reverse complement strand
CAGCACTATACCAGCTATTGGGAAAACAACTCCATCCCAACCAAAACCAGACAAGTAGCACAGCTTGGCATTTGGCTAACCCATTTGGAGGAATCCAGTGGTGTCCCTTATTTTCAAGGAGGGATGAGGTACAAACAGCATGAGGTACAAACACGGTGATTGGTTGGCCCAATGTCAGTTTTCGAGACTCCTCAATTAGGGTTACAGTCACTGCTACTGCCCTCACGCAGATGGGCCAACCTTTACTGTCCTCATCCAGTTGTTTGGAAAAGTATCCCACTGGTCTCTTCCAGTCTCCCAATTTTTGTGTTAGTACTCCCAATGCCACTTCTTGTCTCTCATGTACATATAACTGGAAGGGCTTTCTTAAATTGGGTAGTCCCGGTGCAGGGGCTTCCATCAGTTTTCTCTTAATTTCATCAAAGCTTTTACAGCATTCTGCTGTCCATTCCAAGATTCCTTCGCGTCCTTTTATAGCAGCATATAATGGTTTGGCAATTAACCTGAAATTAGGAATCCATAGCCAACACCATCCGGCCATTCCTAAAAATCCCCTTAATTGTTTCTTTGACATAGGTACTGCAATCCTACAAACAGCCTCCTTCCTTTCAGCACTTAATTGTCTTTTTCCTTTTGTAACCTCAAATCCCATATACTGGACTCTTTCTTTTCCAGGATCTGGGCTTTTTTCTTAGATACTCGGTAACCAGCTAAACCTAGAAAATCAAGTAAGCTAATTGTAGCTTCCAAACATTCCTCGTAGGTATCAGACCCAATTAACAAGTCATCCACATATTGTAGTAACATTATGTTATCATACTCACTGCACCATTGCTCTAGTTCTTTCGCCAATGCATTACCGAACAGTGTGGGGCTATTTTTGAATCCTTGAGGGGAAGACTGTCCAGCAGAGTTCCATTTTTTGTCCTGTGGTTGGGTTTTCCCATTCAAAAACAAAAATGGTCTGGCTCTGTTTGTTCACACGTACACAAAAGGAAGCATCTTTCAAGTCCAATACAGTAAAATAGGTATTACTATCAGGAATTGAGGCAAGGTGGGTATATGGATTCAGAATGGTGCACATTTATAGTCCTTGTGTCAACCTCTCGTAGATCCTGTACCAACCTATCTTCATGAGAGTGAGGTTTCTTTACAGGCAGAATTGGAGTATTAAACTCCACCAATACTTCATCTGGAATGCCTCCTTCTTCCGCATGATTCTTCTCAGTTAACAAACATATCTGGGCCCTCCATGCATTCTCTGGAGGAATATGTAGCAGGACAAAATCTTCAGAGAACGTTAGTTGTGCATTTAACTTACAAAGTAAATCTCATCTAAGCAATGGCAAAGGGCATTCTGGCATATAGAGGAATTTATGTGCTAATTTGGTTTCCCCAATTGAGAGCTCCATAGGCTGCAAAAATGGTCTTAAAGTTCTTTTCCCTTTTGCACCAACAACGCTTATCTTAGTCTTGCTTCATGGTCCCTTACAACTAGTCACTACAGAATGGATGGCCCCACTATCAATCAGAAAATCTATTATTTCATTCCCCAGCTTAACTGGAACCAGAGGATTGGCTGGGGAAACTTTAATAGATTCCTCGGGTCCCCTTCAGTCTAATCTAATCTCTGCCATTTCCCTAGCAGCTCCCTCTGTGCTTTTTTCCTAATCACTCAAAACCTAAGGACATTCTCCCTTCAAATGACCCTCCTGTTTACAATAGGCACATCAATTAATTTTTAGAGAGGTTTCACAATAGCCCCCTCTACTACCTCCATGACCCCTACCTCTACCTCTGAACCCCCCTCGTACGCTTCCTCTGCCTCTGTCCCTTGTC
>NW_010551305.1:2013-2284 GCF_000687285.1 Phaethon lepturus | reverse complement strand
AGTGATTCTGTGATTCTGTGATTCTTCATAGTAGCTTTTATGGGGCTATGTGTTTGATTTGTGACCAAAACAGTGTTGACAATACAGGGATGTTTTAGTTATTGCTGAGCAGTGCTTACTTTCAACAAGGTTCAAGGCCTTTTCTGTTTCTCACACTGCCTTGCCAGTGAGTAGGCTGGGGGTGCACAATAAGTTGGGAGGGGACACAGCTGGGACAGCTGACCCCAGCTGACCAAAGGGATATCCCATACCATATGACCGCATATCGTCA
>NW_010551305.1:0-1824 GCF_000687285.1 Phaethon lepturus | reverse complement strand
GATGGGGACAGACTTTTTTGCAGGGCCTCTAGCGATAGGACAAGGGGTGATGGTTTTACATTAAAAGAGGGTAGATTTAGACTAGATATAGGGAAGAAATATTTCACAATGAGGATGGTGAAGCACTGGCACAGGTTGCCCAGAGAGGTAGTAGATGCCCCATCCCTGGAAACATTCAAGGTAATGTTGGATGGGGCTCTGAGCAACCTGATCTAGTTGAAGATGTCCCTGTTCACTGCAGAGGGGGTTGGACATGATGACCTTTAAAGGTCCCTTCCAACCCAAAGATTCTATGATTCTATGACTATTCTATGACGTTGTGCTCAACAATAAGAGCTGGGGGAAGAAGAAAGAAGGGGAGACATTCAGAGTTATTGCATTAGTCTTCCCAAGTAACCATTATGCATGATGGAGCCCTGCTTTCCTGGGGATGGCTAAACATCTGCCTACTGATGGGAAATAGTGAATTAAGTCCTTATTTTGCTTTGCTTGTGCGCACAGCTTTTACTTTACCTATTAAACTGTCTTTATCTCAATCCACAAGTTTTCTCACTTTTACCCTTCCAATTCTCTTCCCCATTCAGCTGGGGGAAATGTGGTGCTGAGCTGCTTACCAGGATTGACCTACAAGAAAGGACTGTGGTGGGTTAAATTTGGCTGGCTGCCAGGTGCCCACCAAGTCAACTCACTCACTCCCCCTCCTCAGCAGGACAGGGGGCGAAAACAAGATGAAAAAGCTCGTGGGTTGACATAAGGACAGGAAGGTCATTCACCAATTATAGTCATTACTGTTTACATTACATTTACTCTGTTAAAGCAGAGTTTTTAAAAAATGTCCATTGACTTTTTTTTTTCACTTTTCAGAATCTGTACTTGAAATGGGTATGGGAATAATTTTTAGGGATACTCAACAACCACAGCATATATTGACTTTAGCTGGCATCGTGTTTTATTAATGATTCTAACGATTAAGCTGAAAGTGGAGACAGGGGAATTTAGATAACACACTTGCATGTGTTATCACACTTGCATGCAAATCATGGAGACTTGGCTGAAGCACAAAGCCATCTGCAGAACCAAGAATTTCCAGTTTTTAGTTCTGTGCTTTGAATATAGCACTCTCTACAACCTGTTTATCTACAACACAATTTTAATATATGATCTCTTAATTCAAGAAGTTAATAAAAAGTAGAAATGCTACAGTCTGATTTTTGTGCAAGTAAAAAAATCTACTAAGAATTATATTGAATGCACTAATAAAGTGCAGAGTAGGTATAAAATAGTTTGTTACATAAATCAGAAAGGTACTACAACAACTGAAAATTGTTTCAGAAACTGAAATCTAAAGCTGTAAAACAGCAACCTGATTATGAAATGCAGAACTGTTTATTGGGCAAAGTATAGAAATACAGTGTGAATTTTCATAAGTAGCTGTATTAGTTATTAATTAGTTGACCTATCCAGTTGAGTGTAATAGTTCATAGTCTATGTTTTATTCTGGTTCTAAGCATCATATGTCAGAATATTTGTTCAGAATTATGCAAGCATTGAAATAACTTGTATGTTAATAACTTATATCAACATGTGCCACAGCAGTATACCTCCTGATGTAGTATCTGAGTAGAGCCTGAGTGCTCTGTAAGGACTAAGTTTCTCCCATATCCATTCGTTGTGAGGTAAGAGTTTCCTTCAGAATACTTTTGATGAGAAGTGTGTGATGGGAGGTAAAAGATTTTAAGCTTGCATGGAGAGACCAATGTGGTTTGATGATAGGGGAGGCTCATAAATATGGATACCTGTCGTGGTTTAGCCCCAGCCAGCAAC
>NW_010551304.1:0-8784 GCF_000687285.1 Phaethon lepturus | reverse complement strand
TCTTAGAGGGTAAATTTCCAAAGTGCCCCTCCGCGATTACTCCACAGGTCACTAGTGGTAGCTGAGAAAAATGGAATGATTTGGGAGAAACCTGTCTGCTACTACATAGGAGTCCCAAATTAGACTGTGCAGAGAACACAGGAAAAAGAGGTAAAAAATGGGGATTCAGGGGAAAAATAAACCTGTCCTTCACCCCCAGGGCATGACATACTGGTCAAATACTAGGATCAGTGATCTGATCTTTCAACAGACAGGAGAAAATAGCAGAAAAGAGAGTGCTGTTTCTGAACTGTCTGTTGTTCCCATCCCATCCCCTTAAATAACTGTTTTTATTTTTAAGGAATTTTTTTTTTTAAGTATAAAATAATACTCAAATGTATTAAAAAATATTCAGCTGTATTAAACTGAGTTTTGACTACTCAGCTTAGTTAGGAACATAAGGCTGAAAAGTGGTTGTTGTTTTATTTTAATTTGAAGAAAGTCCCTTTTAAATTTCCTGCAGGGTTTTTTTGTCCAAACAAAAAAGGTTGGTTGGTTGGTTGTTTTAGAACCTTACTTTTCAGTGTTTTGAATTCACATCCTCATTATAAAGCTGTATTAGCCTTAATAAGCGTTTTAGTTATTTGCCCAGTTTGCGCTCTTACAAGTCCATTTTGTTTCCTGTTGCTTGTGTGTGCTGATCCTCTCTGTTGTACTTCTAATCATATTTTCATTGAATTTTTACCTTTCTGTCCTGCACCTTTATTGTACCATACAGTTTCTGTTCCCTTGTTGTTATTGTAATAGTAGTCAAGTTTATTTAAGATTGAATTTTGCCTGCTGGGGTAGTCAGAACTGTGCAGAGCAATTCAGATGACATCCCATGAGTGCCTTGCTCTATCCCTACTGGAAATACCTTTTAAAATAGAATTTCTTGTCACAGCCACCTTTTTCCTTACCGTGTGGTTAGCTAAGACACCTATATTTTATATTGCTAACCTCGTTCTTTAATGAAAAATCTACACGGATAGAATACTATTTAAATTAATATTTAGAAAATATCTGTTACTGTTGTCAGTTCTGTCACACTGGAGCAGAGGTCTTACTGTCTACATAAGATTGTCTGTTAGTGCATTTTGCTTAAAATATTCGTATTCATCTTTGTTCCTTTCCTGTTTCGAACGTTTGCAGTTCTGTCAAGTACCATGTCAGTCAGTCAAAATCCTGACTTTTGGCATTAACAATTTCTGTCGTCATGTACAATTCACACAAACTGCTCATTACTGAGAGTGTAATTAGCCATCTCTATCGCATGGGACACTGCGTGACACACAGAAGATTAACAAATAGTGAATGATGAATAGTTGGAGCAAAACTTCAAAGTAGTATGGCAGGAGAAATGAATGCTTCATTGGCTATGACCTATGCTGAGTACCTGTCTTTCTAGGACAGTCAGAAGAGAAATAACATCATGTTTTGTGAGTTTGGATGAATTATTTCAGGAGGTGAGACTGTTTCAACTTTATAGTAAAAGCTTAAAATTTGATTTATGTCACACCTCCATCAATCATATTTTGCTGCAACCTTATGGATTTCAGCAAAGCTATTTTGGGTTTATTCTACTGTAAATGATATCAGTGTCATGTTCTTAGCTTGAAATACAGAATTTTTATGAACTTCACAAATTAGTGTGTCTGGTCTGGGATAGAACTGTGATGTAGCTTGCAAATACAAATGTCTGACAAATCAAGATCTCAAAAAGGAATGAGTTTTGCTGGCAGAGTTTTTGTCTTTTGTTCTCCCAAAGGGGTGATTAGTGTAACATGCAAAATGTTTCCAATTAAACTGAGAAAAAAGAAAAATGCCAGCTTTTCATAGAAGCTTTCTCCTGAGGACTCAGACCAATTCCAAGATTTACTAAGGTTTAGAAATACTTCATTTGTATCTGGTTGCTCAGTAAATTCACAGTGAAACCACCTGTGAGCGAGCACAAACCTTGAATCTAAAGAACCCTGAAAGCTACAAAAAAACACAGGCTGGTCTCAGCTTGGATATATCCTGGTCTGTACCTGCCTTGGTCTCACGTGCTGCTTTTCATCTCCATCTGGTTGAACACCTATGGTACAAAGTGAAGCAACATTCTGAACCCCAGTATCCGAGAATGCTGCAAAGGTGGTTATCATTACCCATCTGTGGTAAAGAATTATTAGGTTTTATTTTGAAGACTGAAGGAGAATGAGAACAAAATTGTCCTCATGCTTTGTGTGTGGTCTTCCAGTGAGACAGTCCAGACTTGCAGCTTTGCCTGTGTCTAAAGCGAACCAACTGACACCTTGCCATTCTTGTTGTCTTCTATTTTAAGATGATGGTTTCATTCAAATCAACATCTGCTGAAGGGAACAGACAATTCATGTAAACTTCGTCAAGCCGAGGAAGGCGTTCATACTAAATTCCTGTGAACTAAATCTGATATTTCACACATAAGCACCAGAAATACGCTCTCTGCTGTCATCAGTGAACTGTTAGCTGGCAGATGTATTTTCCTCTCCCCCCCCGCAACTATCAGAACTGGTAATGCATGTAGAAAGTAGAATGAGGACCATAGGCAACCTTAAAACCCATTTAATCACAACATGCCTAAGTGACCTACCTATAAATTCACTTCCTTTTGTAGTACATAAAAGAGTAAAAATCCTTTCAGCCTTATCTGGCTTACATCAGAAAGCTGTATTGTATAGATGAAATCTTTCCTGTTTGAGCCTATCCTTGTTCAATAAAAATGCCAAATAGCACAGTTAGTTAAGGCTAATATGTTACTCTAGCTGTATTTAAATATTTTTTTTTGACAACAGATGAAGAAAACAAAATAAACCTGAACTTCTGAAAACACGGCACCCAGGCAGATTTTCAGAAGTATGAAATAGTAAAAAATCTGTTTCTTTGTACCCAGTTTTACATGGTGCTGCATTATGTTCTGCACAGAATAGACTCTTACTGTACGTCCCAAAGCCATAGAATAAATACTACATATCCTGTATTTATGGGGAAAAATTTTTGCTTAGTAGCTCTTTTTTCACCTGTAAATATATCACAGTAAATGTTTATGACTACATTTCAAAGGGTGGTATACATATAAAAACACACACACGTATGAACACACAAACCAGGGTTTTAAGCTCTGATCTTATCTTTGCACCATGTTGTCATAGACAAAACAGGAAAAAGCCTAAGCAAAAATCCATGCTAAATTCTTTCGTCTGTTTGTAATGTCATACTTTACTTTAAATATTTCCCTCTGGCATTGAAGACTTCGAGAAATAACAGATAGACCTAGTTTTCAGAAGACTGACTTTTGTTGCATTCACAGATAACTGACTATAAACAAATTGGATGGAGGGTGAGGGGAAAATGGAATAATTCACAGCAGCTTCAGGCTCCTTCTATTTGAGAATTCAGGTTCTGGGAAGGACAGGGGCTACACTGTAAGCAAAGTTCCAAGCAATGCCTTTTTTTCAGCAGAACTTCTTGAGAATGTGCAGTGTTACCGAAGTGCTCAAAATGGATATGCAGTGGGTGCCCATGAGGGTCCTAGAGACACGTGAGGAATAATGTTATGTGATTCCTAGTTTCCCAAGAGGTTCTCTCAAAAGGCAGAAGCAATTTCTTGAAGGAAAAAATCCCTGTAACTCTGGACTGTAGTATAATTTCAATTTTTTAAAAAAGTAACATTTGCAATTATCTTAGTTCTGTCACCTTTCTTTTCTTTTTAACTTCCTTTCATATGGGCTTGTACTGCAGAGTGGAAGGAGTCACGTGGGTTGTTGTCTTCAGCTATGGGACTTGAGTTATACTCTTGGTCATGTACCTTGCCAATCTGTGGCCAGAAAGGTTGAGCCTCCTAGAACTTAGCCTTTTGTTAATAATACTTACATGTTGAATTTTTTTGTTTTAGTATGTAGTCTGAACTCTTTCAGGTGAAAGCAATTTTTTTCCTCTTATTATCCAGTACTTAAAATGAGCTTTTAATACAAATTATTATTACTTGGTGCTACTCTAATATTGTAACTTAATTATAACAATAATAGAGCTGGTTTGGAAAATGGAAAATTTATCTTTTTTATTAACATGGCACACAGGACAAAGGACAAAGATTTTAATGAAAAACTTTGATTCTCTTTCTTGGCTTCCTATTTGAGGACATTTGGCCAGCTAGTCCAAATAGTTTGACATCTTTTGATTATAGAAAAGGACATGTTTTTGCCCTCTCTTTATAAGCCCATGCTCTTGTTGTATAGAAATGCTGTCCAACATTCCAGGGAATCTAATGAAATAATACCCTTCTATGAAAAAACAAAAAGAAAAGCAAAACCTTTGTCTTGTACAGTGAAGATTGACTGGTTGGTAGAGTAGTTTGTTCATAGATAATGGCACTGAGGACAATGAGGTACTTGTCCCTTCCTTGGGTTCTCAAGGGACTATGATGATACAAATAATAACAAATCAACATACAGCTTATATTAAAAAGCACAGCACAAATGAACAGTCTCACAATAGGCGCATATCAGATTGGTGTACCTTAGCTACAGGATATGGAGGAGGAAGATAAAACTGAAAAGAAGGTGAGCTATTTCATGAGGCAAGGGGACTGTCACAGCGAACACACCCAGAATCAAAACGACAGGCAAATAAAGGTCATTTCTCCCAGATGGCAGTAATTTGGAACAATATATATATAAGAAGTAAGACCAAAAGCGCTACAGAAAAGCGGTGTAACACTTGGGAATAATTACGAAGTGGTAGTAACACAGGGCTGTATTCATAAACGTTTTTCATTTTCAAAGGTTTAAGCTGAAGGATGAACGCTTGTCAGAGTTTTCATGACATTAAACAAGACCTCTACACCTCTTGCGAATTCCTATGTGAGACCACATTGGCAGTTTACTGAAGTCAAACACTGCCAAGCGTTATATTCATCAGCCCTATACTGAATGCAGAATATTAATTTTTCTGATAAGTGATATTTGCCAAATAATTCTTTATAATATAAAATGGATGATAAGGGGTTTGTTTCAGATTGAATGGAAACAAAAAAAGGAACAGAAATGCAATGGTGTTGCAATGCATCTGTGCAAAAATGCAAGAGATCATCCCTGGTATACCCACTCATCTGTGCGGACAGTCCATACATACCCTATCTGACTACCTCTGGTGGCGTCCAGACTCTCTTGATGTTCTCCTGATGGCCTGCTAACAGTTAAACACGGCCTTTCTTGGGGAAGACTTGGCTTGTTAGGAGGTTCCTTTTGTGATGTTCTGCGTATAACTATATTTGAAAGTTGGGCAATTTAATATAGCAGGTATTCTTGTACAGTATATGGTTTCAAGCTTTGGAATCTGGTTTGAGCAAGGCTGGGACTAGCAACTGACCCCATTATGGGATTAGAACGTATGTGCCAGGAGCTGTGAGATTAAACACTGAATTGAGGTCTGATACTTCAGTTGCTATATTCCTACTCTCCTGAACACAAAGCCCAGCTCTGCCTCTCAGAAGTGGTGGAAAACTTCATTTGGAAGTCTAAGTGCAATATTGATGTTAGGTGATAGCTTTGTGCAAGAGGTCACGCAGGCTTTCTATAGTAGAAGCCACTTTGACCCAATTGTATATTGGATGTACTTTGCGTCTAATAGCATCAGTCTTTATTTTATGAGGAGAAGTTGTAAGAAATCTGTTACACCTTAGACCCCAATTACAGGGGGTATCTAAAATTTGCTGCAATATGTGTAAGTACAAAGTCTAAATTAAGAGAGATTCATTCCATCCGCCACTTCTGCTAACAGGTTTAAGGTCTTGACTTTGCATAGTAACAAGATTATAGAAATGCCTGAAGGACAATTCCTGTGTAAAACCAAATGTCCCCAAGTGATTTAAAGTTGCAAAAAAAATTCCCTTTCATCTTATTAATTGTATAATTAATGCATCCTGTGTACTGATAACAATAATGCCATGTAATTAATTTTTAAGAATTAAAACCTTGCCTTTATCCGGTCTCATGGTCCACTTTCATGTTTATAGCTGTGAATATAAATCCTCTTATCTAATTATAACATGACTGGTTTCATTGTTCAAAAGGAACTGCTCTTTATTATTTATTATTTTATTATGCTATATTTTACTTCATTATATTAATTATATGCTTCTCTATGTTCTTTAAAAAGACCAAAGAACACAAAATTTTAAGACTTCTAAAGCTCATCAGTGAAATTTTGTGCTGGTTTGGATAAGGTGTGATATTTCATTTGTTTTCTGTGTCTGTTTTTGTCTTCCATGATTACCCATTCTGTTTACAAAAAGGCTCAATTAGCATTTGAATAGTAAGCCAGAGAGCAGACAGGTTGAGAATTCTTATAGAACTAATTTGGCAGGCCTTCTCCCCCCTCTCCCCCAGCTTTTTCTTTCTCTCTAATCAAGCTGCACTTATTAAAGCTAGAATAAAAGAACTGATTTTCCATTACATTGATGCATTCTGAACAGTGCCTTGCTTTGCTTTTTCTTTCAGCTATGCTAATTGGACTCAAAGGAAATATTTAGTTTATAATAGCAAATGAAGAATTCATTAAATTCTAGCAAGGAAAAAAGTCAAGCAATGGAACTGGACATTATGTTTTGAACACATCCTCCCTTTCAAGGTACTTATCTTAATACTTACTTAGAAATAGCAACAATATTATTTAATTTTCAAACCTGATTACTTGGAGGAAAAAACCTCAGAATCTGGGAAAGGAGGGAGGGATTTCTTTACAGTAGCAGGTATTCTGCAAAGTCAAAAATCAGAGTGGACAGTTGACTTCAATGCAGTTACACAGGAGCTCCTAAGGAAAAAAAAATTGTACTGCTGTGTCTCCAGCTTCTGTCTTACTGCGCCTGGGGTAAATTGGGACTGACTACGTTGAAATCAAAAGTCTTACATTGACAAGAGAAATCTGCAAAGCCTGGAACTGCCCAAGAACAACGTTTTACACTAGATTCCCAGAATTTTTGCCTCTGGTCATAGCTGTATGTCTCGTATGAATTATCTTGCTCAGATTCTAGACTCACTCAGATACAGTAAATGGGGAAAGTGATTCAGTATCTTGTGATTTTATTGTTGATCTTGTGATTTGAAAGTGGAAATGGAGCTTCTCAATGTGAACCGTTACTTAAACTCAAGATTCTCATGGTAAACAAAATGAAAGCCTTCTTGATTATGAAAAAGCACTGTCTAAACCAAGGGTTCCGAAGTCATGATTTTAAGCAATGCCATGATTTTATGCTAGTTTAGTAAAATCTAGAATAACTGGAGTGTTCGAGGTAGGTGGTAGTGGTTATCTGAATATAACAGAGTCTTTAGAACCTGATGCAAAAAATGCCTAGGTACCCGAGTAAAGACTTACTTAAACTGGCACTACTTGTAAGTTAAGGTTAAGCCTACATTTAGGTTATTTGCTGAACCAAGGTTTTACAATGGCTTGTGACTTCTAGGAATTGCCAGAGAGAGGTATGTGTCTGGATTTTTTCTTGCAAATGCCATTTAGGCAAGATAATTTCTAGGAGAGTAGAAAGCTAAGAGGCTGCATTAGCTTATAGTTGCTCTATGCTGCTGTGCTGTGACTGTCTTCATTAGAGACAGACCTAAATTATAAGGGTGTCAGAGTACTCAGGATCATCGTCAAGATCTGAAATCTCTGGTTTTTTCAGTGACTATAGAACTAAATAGATCTTCCTCACGGATTCATCAGCATGTTACAGGCTACACAAATTGAAGTGCTTTTACAGACAATGTATTACCTGAATCATGCCCGGATGAACCACAGCTATCCTTGCAATTCTCCCAAGAAGTCCTCCCAAGGCCACTGTGATTCTGTGAAAACATCAAGTTTGCTGACAAAACTTTCCGGTCCCAGCTGCTGACATTTCTAGGCTGCTGGAGTACAGGCAGGCAGTTTGTGTTGCTCACAGAGGTGGATTTACTTAAGCAGAGGAAAGCCTGAGGTGTACCAATTTTCAGCAAATTTGTGCTGTTTGCTTGCATAACATAGGAGCGTAAGACTAGACCTCAAATCTGTCTGTTCACTCTGAAGATGAAAGGTCAAGTTTGACATAAGACTGTGGTTTGTGTGCAGAGGTGTCTCCCACACAGGGACTACTGTCTTTGTTCTAGGGAATATCAAGAGCAATATTTCGAGTAAACAGTAATGAATTGCAAAACTAAATGAAATGTGTGCTACATTCCTTTGAAACGTCCAATATGGGGCAGAATTATCTACCAAATTTGTTGTTGTTTTCTTTTTCTGCCGGTGGATAGTCTGTCCCTTTGAGTGTTTCCTTTCTATGTTCACATTCGGTTCAGTTGCTTGCCCAGTTCTGGTCACAGGAAAAAGGTGCTGCAGGTACTTAGCACTCATTTAGGTGGCTAAATTGTAGATACCCAAATCATGGTCACTCTTTCAGAAAAAGATTTGTTTTTCTCTTATGGAGGCACAGCTCTGATGAGTACAATTTGTCTTGTAACGTATGAACACCTCGCAGAGGTTGAAGATATCTGGACCTCTGTAAAGCATTTGACACAGTCCCCCACAACATCCTTCTCTCTAAATTTGAGAGAGATGGATTTGATGGGTGGACTGTTTGGTGGATGAGGAATTGGTTGGATAGTCACATCCAGAGGGTAGTGGTCAATGGCTCTATGTCCAGATGGAGATCAGTGATGACCAGTGTCCCTCAGGGGTCCCTATTAGAACCAGTACTGTTTAGTATCTTCATCAATG
>NW_010551303.1:0-2504 GCF_000687285.1 Phaethon lepturus | reverse complement strand
GAAAAGCCCCCCGCAGCGCGTGTCCCGGCCGCATCCAGCCCGCCCAAACAGCCGAGTAAATCACCGTATTTCGGAGCAAGCAAACCCCGGGCGAGCTGTTTCGAAAAGAGTAAGTGTGCCCCGGCACGCCATACTAGAAGCGGCCTCTTCTCGCGCTTGCAGGGTGCTGATGGGGGGGGTTCAGGGATATTTAACGTGCTTTTTTCTTGGACTGCAACTCGTGACCCCTTAGGAGAGCACGTACAGGAGGAACCACCCGGGAGGGAGCTGCTGGGAGCTGAAATATTTAGGAAAAACCTCCCGTTGTGTAGTGCTCTAAATAAAGAATAGTGAGCATAAAGGTATCCAGGACAAGTAGCAGGTATCCATGGAGAAGACAGCTGGGCATTTCTTCCCAGTTTTAAGCAGACAGAGCATCTGCCGGAGGCAGGTACCCTGCTGAATACTACTTTTAAAAAAATAAATAATACTTAAGAGGTATCGTTCGGCCGCTGACAAAAAATACTGACAATATCATTAATAATTAATTGAGGATAACCATCCAGGGACCGTCTGCATCATCACTTGATCTGCTGTGTTAACTAAGGAAAGGAAATAAACTGCTACATAAAAGTAATGGCTAAGACTTCAATACAATAAGCAAAATACTCTCTCTAAAGCAGAGCAGCCCCAGCCCTCCCGCTGCTCCACAGCACCCTGGGGACCAGAGAGCCCGTCGCAGCCTGGGAGACACCGGCCACTGCCACAAAGGTGTGTTTTCAGCGGAGCTTCTGCACCTCCGAGGGAAGCCTGCTCCCTCCTGACTACAGACGTGTGATGGAGTGCAGAAAAAAACATTCCTGACCCCCCACCAGCTATGCAAAAATCGAGAACACTGTATATTAAGCTGTAAAAGAAAAGGGAAAAAAAAAAGAAAAAACCCCCAAACATAAAACAAAAGTAAAAACGTTTCCGTCTCCCACGCAGCTATGCAAAAATCAAGAACACCACATGTTAAACTGTAAAAGGAAAGGCCACGTGGGTATTCATGAATGTGAAGAACGTAACGCTAACTAAGCTTTCAGTACTACCAAGGGGCTCTACTTCCAGCCAAGCACAAGCCACCATGTAGGCAGGACTGCAAACACACTTGCCACAGAACGTGGCAGCTTGCATCGCCTACTCCGATTCACCACTTCTTCCAGGGCCGAAGCAGAAAATTTAATGATACTTCAAGCTCTGACCTAAACCCTGAGCATCCGCGAGGGCGAGACGACCCACAGCCGCCACAAACTGTCTCACAGGCACAGAGCTTGGGGGTTTCTCTTTCAAAATATCCAGTGAGCTGCATGCCCCAAACCTGAAGATATTTCCTTTCCCCCCCCCCACCAAGGTTTGGAGAGAAACGGAGCAAAACGTGCACCGCTTGCTGCTGCGATGAGGACACTGACAGGTCTTGTCTCGCTGCCAAAGCCGATGGCTTTAAAAAAAAGAAAGCTGATACGGCATCTTTTACGTACCCGGACTCAGACGCCAAAGCCAAGAGGACAGGGAATGTTCAGGCTCGTTTCCAAAAGATGTGGCTTTAGGAAAGAAATCTTTGTGCAGGTCCTGGTGCAGAACCACAGGTGGGACGTGAGGACCAGGGCGGTGGTGGAGTCACCATCTCTGGAGGTGTTCAAAAAACATGTGGACGTAGCACTTTGGGACATGGTTTAGTGGGCATGGTGGTGTTGGGTTGATGGTTGGACTTGATGATCTTAGAGGTCTTTTCCAGCGTTAAGGATTCTGTGATTCTGTGATTCTATGACCAGCACCCAACACCCTCTGCCCGGTGTGAGGAGTTACACAGGGACAAGTAACTCCATCACCACCTGCTGCAGCCACACCAAACCATCGGAAACACACGGGAGATTGAGCCTGGTGCTCATGCAGGTCTGGCAGAGATAATTATGGGGTTATTGCTAACGGCCTCCCAGGAGAGGCAGGATAGCATCTCTGAAACCGAGCCTGGGCTTTTGGAGAGTTGTTCTCCAAACAGAAAACACACCGGGAGATCTAGTTCTGGAGTCTTCATTCACACCAAGCAAGCAAGCAAACAAAATTGGAATAATAGACCATAACTCCAGGTAAGTGCAACTGGTATGCACCAAATGACATGTACGTGATGTGGGACGCAAAATATGAAAAGGGTTTAATAATGAAGTTCACTACGCACAGGAGTCTTAACGAGCATCTAAAACTATGAGTAAATGGTTCACAGCAACATTAAAATATTCACAGCAACATTAAAATATTCAGCAGCGTGCAGAAAGTGACCTCACTCCTAGCCCCAAACGCTTTGTTTATTATGTTCTCCCAACCCCACTGAATTACGTTTTCCTCTTCTTTTGAATAAACTCACCCTTGTAAATATGATCCCACTATAAATGGTAACATGCCTCCACTTGACCACGCGTCCTAAACCCTGAGCGCGCGCGGCGCCAGCCCGGGTCGCTGCTCTGCCACCGAGCGGCAGCGGCAAC
>NW_010551302.1:3413-5493 GCF_000687285.1 Phaethon lepturus | reverse complement strand
CTCACCATCCCACTTCCTCATGTCCTCTCCCGGTTCACGCAGGAAAAAAGAGTGTACCATGTGGCATGCACCTGGGGCTCCCTTTCCCTCTGACTGGGGCAGGAGAGGACTGATTTCTGGGCTCACACCTGACATCCAAGGCGCTGGGACGTAGGGATGAGGAGGGACAGAGATTTTCCTTGAAGTTTTGGAGCCAAGGTGACACTCTCCACAGTTGGTGCACCTATGTCCAGACAATACGTCACTGCCAAGCTGTTAGCATATGATGCTGGGGCACTTTGAATCACCTTCCTCCACATAGCCCGTGTGCACAGGGCATCCTCCGGATCTTTGGAGACCTCATCGTGGTCTAGATCACTGTAGATGACTTCCAGCACCGCTAATTCTCTCAGGTACTGGATGCCTTCATCTGCGGTAGTCCACTTTCCTGGGGAGTTCACAAGATCTTCCTTGAATGGATATCTTGCCCTCACACTTGAGAGGAGCTGTCTCTAGAGACTGCAAAATCATAGAATAATAGAATACTTTGGGGTGGAAGGGACCTTTAAAGGTCATCTAGTGGACCAGCAAGGCGGCAATCCGCTCACCTGGCTGGCAGCTGTAATCTTTCCACATGTCTCGAAGTTCTGATGAGGTCAGGGACTGGGTAGTTTCCGCTTCCTGTCTGCATTCACAGAATCACAGAATCACAGAATCATTAAGGTTGGAAAAGACCTTTAAGATCATCAAGTCCAGCCATCAACCCAACACCACCATGCCCACTAAACCATGTCCTGAAGTGCCACGTCTACATGTTTTTTGAATACTTCCAGGGATAGTGACTCTACCACCTCCCTGGGCAGCCTGTTCCAATGCTTGACCACTCTCTCCGTAAAGAAAATTTTCCTACTATCTAATCTAAACCTCCCCTGGCGCAACTTGAGGCCATTTCCTCTCGTCCTAGCTACTTGGGAGACGAGACCAACACTCACGTCGCCACAACCCCCTTTCAGGTAGTTGTAGAGAGCGATAAGGTCTCCCCTCAGCATTCACTGCTTCCTCCAATTTCTTTGCTGAAGGACCAGCTTCATGATCAAACCCTTCCTCTTCTTCCTCCTCCCTTACTAATCAATTATATGGACCCGTTGACCTCCCTTGTCTACTGTTTCTTTTTCACTACTGGGACAATTATTACAGTTGTTCTTGCTTGGGTCCCTATCTATCTCAACCATGGTGTTCTCAGATGCAATTTGTGTCCCTATCTCTAATATTATGTCCTGAGATGCAGTTTGTGCCCTGGTCTCAGTCAAGATATTCTCAGAGGTGGTTTGGGTCCCTGCCTCAACCATAGTCCTCTGACAGTACTGAATTGTGGCTCAGTAGGCACAGGCCAGGCCTCAGTACAGTGCTAGAAGCTGCTGGTTTTCGTTGGCATAGGCAAGGCACCCTTCTATCAGGTGGCACATCAGTTCTTGTGTAAAATCCCAGGTTATGGGAGGTGATAACCGCCCTAGAAACCTGCCCAAATCCTTCCACACACCCTACCACCCAGGGACCTGCCGCCTCAGGGCACATTTCAGTATCGCCCCACCCCAAATTTGTCTTCTCTTACAGCAGGGTGACACCAGATTCCACAAACCCCACAATATGCCAGCAGTGTTAATTAGTAGTATTAAACAGCTCTCGTAAGGGGGAACAAGGACCTTGGGAGCCTTCCTAATAAAATCACCCACATCTGTCCTGGTTAGGAAGAGGGAGATGTATTCCCTCATCTTCTCCACAAGATAGCTCCCCCAGCACAGTAAGGACATCAGTGCCAGGGCAAAGTGCATAGCCATTGTTTGTATTAACATGTTCCCAAGCTCAGCAAAATAAAGAGATAAGCAGTGCAGACAACAAACTCCGTGACCCGCATGGAAGCTTGCTACTTAATAACTACTATAGCTATAGTACGCTTAATACAAAACTGCCACTGTCTTGTGCCCCACGTTGGGTGCCAATAAGGACTGTAGTGGGTTGACCTTGGCTGGCAGCCAGAGGCCACCAAGCCTCTCTATCACTGCCCTCCTCAGCAGGACACAGGGGCGAAATTAGGATGGAA
>NW_010551302.1:1930-3207 GCF_000687285.1 Phaethon lepturus | reverse complement strand
CAGCGGTCCTGCCTATGTCCCCTCCCAAGAACTTGCCCACCCTCAGCCTTCTGGCCTTTAGGAGTGAGGAGGGGGGAATGTTGGAGAGACAGCCTTAATGCTGTGGGAGCACTGCTCAGCAGTAGCCAAAACACTGGTGTATTATCACCACCTTTCCAGCTGGCAATACAAAGCACTATGAGGGCTGCTAAGAGGAAAATTAACTCCATCTCAGCCAGACCCAATACAATAGGTAACTGTGTGTGTTATACCAACCCAATATGTATTGGAAAAAAAAGGTGTTTATTCTATGTAGAAACAAGATAAACATTTTCTTGGCAGCTTTGCAAAAGTGATCTCTCAGTTCCAAAATACTGTAAAATGTGAAATTTTATTTAAAATTAAAGCAAATTGAAAATGTTTGTGAAAATTAAGATTTAATAATATTCTTCTCCCATAACTAAATGGGATTATTGAAAGAAAAGAACAGGTCAGTTTATGTAAAAATTTAATTTTAGGCAAAAAAAGGATAAAGTATGTCTTTTACATCTGTACTTAGTTTTTAATTTAATATAGAATTCACTGTTCTGGGAGAAAAATCTTACAGATTTTCATGTCACAATTGGTCTCACTGAAGTAACTTATTTTTATAAGGCATCTATTCAAGTCCCCTTTTTAACAATAACAAAGCAAATACTGGAATAATTGTGGTCTGTACAGCATCCTGGGTTACTAAACAGAAAAAAAAAAGAAAACAAATAATAACTCAAAAATTATTTAGGATGGATGTGCAATATATGAAACAAAGCAGAACTATATGCTGGGGGTTATAGTTATCACTATTAAATTATTCAGGCAGTGTAGCATGACTTTTTATACTTCAAACTCTTTTAATCTGGTTGTGTATGAAAGCCTTCTGTAGAGTAAAACAAAAATAATTTTTATTATATTTACAGCTGTTACCACATTAAAAGAACTTTTATTTGCAGCTCCTTCAAGTGAATTGAAAGTATGCTAGTGTAGATAAGTTAAAAATATCTACTCTAAAATAAAGTTTTTGCTATCAGACTGACATGAATTTCTCTGTTTTAATGTCTCATGACTATACCGAGGACAAGGAATTCATTTAAGTGTGGATTGCTGCTTTTTTTTTCTTTTAATCCTAACAGATGTAAGTCTGGAAATCAGAGCTTTCAACAGTTGGAAAAT
Source organism: Phaethon lepturus (assembly GCF_000687285.1). NCBI lineage: Eukaryota > Metazoa > Chordata > Aves > Phaethontiformes > Phaethontidae > Phaethon > Phaethon lepturus. The sequence continues at coordinate 2,019 of NW_010551302.1, read as the reverse complement.
TAATTGCTTGGGAACGAGCAAAATCGAAAAATGTGTCCCCTCCCAGCTTCCCGTGCACACCCCCCACCCCCCCCGCCCTCTTGGTCGCA
>NW_010551302.1:0-1692 GCF_000687285.1 Phaethon lepturus | reverse complement strand
GAGACAAAGCAGAGGATGTTCAATATGCTGTGCATTGGGCAGTTGACGCAGGATATGAGGAGAAAGTTGAGGGGGCTGGGGGAATGTCGATTTCACAAATGATAGAAATAGCATATAAAGTGTATAACAATTGGGATGAGAGAGAAAGAAAAGGAAAACAGAGCAGAATGAGGTTGCAAGCATCTTTGCTGGCAGCAGCAATAAATGGAAACGATGTCAAAGGAAAAGGTAGAGGAAGAAGGGGATATGGTGGGATAATGCAGGGAAGAGGACTACAAAACTGAACTACTTTAGGACCAAATCAATGTGTGGCCTGTACACAGGAAGGGCACTGGAAGAATGAATGCCCGAACTGAAAGGGGCCAGAGGAACAAGATCAAGCAGGAAATGCTAATCTTATTATGTTAGAAGATTCAGACAGTGAATGAAGAGGACTGGGGGAAAAGATTAAAGTCTCCCCAACCGAATCCCTGGTACCAGTTAAGCTGGGAAACGAGACCACAGGTTTTTTAATTGACAGTGGGGCCACTCATTCAGTAGTCAATAGTTATAAAGGGCCCCTAAGCAAAACTACTATACAGATTGTTGGGACAATGGGAAAGAGAACATTAAGGTCATTTTTACCACCTATGGAATGTACAATTGGAAATACTAAACTAACTCATGAGTTTCTATATATGCCAGAATGCCCCCTTCCACTGCTAGGGCAGGACTTGTTATGTAAATTGAATGCACAAGTAACTTTTTCTGAGAACTCTGTACAGCTTCACATCCCACCCGAAATGGCATGGAAGGCACAAGTCTGCCTATTGACAGATAAAACCCTGATGGAAACAACAACCTGGACACAATATTGAATGCGGTAATTCCTTTGCCATGGGTCTCAAAGAAACCAGGTAAAGCAAAAAAGGTAACTTGGATTACAATAGAACTAAAGCCAGGGGCAAAGCTGGTAAGGGTAAATCAGCATCCTATTAGAGTGGAAGCATACAAGGGTCTGGAGCCCTTGGTAAATAATTTTACGCAATACAGACTGCTTAGAAAATGTCAATCTGAATTTAATACTCCTATTTTACCAGTAAAGAAGCCTCATTCTGAAGAATATAGACTAGTACAAGATTGGACATACACCTCACTGTACTGAACCCTTACACTTTACTAACTTTGGTACCTGAAACAAACGCCTCTTTTGCTGTTTTGGACTTAAAAGATGCTTTCTTTTGTATCCCAGTGGATGAACAAAGCCAAACAATCTTTGCCTTCGAATGGGAAAATCCCATGATGGGAAGAAAGGTGCCGTTGTGTTGGACTGTGCTCCCCCAAGGATTTAGAGACAGCCCTACTCTGTTAAGGATTCAGAGACAGCCCTACTCTGTTTGGTAACATTTTCTAGCAAAAGACTTAGAACAATGGCAAGGTGAGAATGATAGTGTAACTCTGTTATAATGCATAGCAGAAAAGGAGAATCGATTGGTGGAAATACCGAACTGTTCAAGAGATACAGAAGGATGGTGGGTAACCCCCAATCAGCAAGTTCTTACTACAGCCAAAATGATGGAAGTCCTTAAAAAGCTGCATGAAGAAACTCACGTGGGAGCTGATGCTATGGTAAGCAGTGTCAGGAGATATGCTATAGGGCCAAAAATGCAATCAACTGTGGTCCTAATAGTAAGAAGATGTCAGACCTGCTGC
>NW_010551301.1:7052-17329 GCF_000687285.1 Phaethon lepturus | reverse complement strand
CCTTAATGATTCTGTGATTCTGTGATTTAGTCAGATAAATGCACAGGCTGATACAGAGAATCTGGGCCAGAGATGTCAAGTGCAAAACTAATAAAGAAATGAACAGACATGCTCAACCAAACTCTTTTATTGCATGACAAACTGGTGCACTGGCAGCGGTAGACAGCTATTTTTTCCCTTTCATTAAAATGTGCTTAACTTCTATTGCTACTCACGTAAAGGTCTTCCTTCACATTTCACCTTTTCCCTTAGAATGATACTTGGAACTCACAGCATTCTCTGAACATCATGACCTCAACCTGTACTAAGAGTAGGTTATTTTTAACCAAGATTACTCTTGTCTTAACAATGCTGTATATTAACCAAAATTGTTAAAACAGTAATTCAGCTTCCTTATTATTTGGGGGGTGGGGCATTTGGGATATTTAAACTTAATTAAACAAATCCAATGGACTCTGAGTTTTCCCAGTTGAGAATATTTCCTGTGCTTCTTTCACTGATGTTGATGGTCCTCCCAGTCACCTCTGCATCTCTCAGGAGATGTGAGGCTTTGCAGAACAAGTCGTTTGCATAGAAGAATAAAATGTACTCAGTGCTTGTGGAAGTCTCCGAACTGATAATATGCCCAAAGCACAGCACGTGGACTGCTTTATCTTCTTTGGCTGGATGGTGGGTGCCAAGCACTGTCTGGAAGTCTACAGACAGTGATTTATCTGGACGCCTTACAGCAGTTGTGGGGGTGATGGAAGGATGTTGCCAGAGTCTGAGTTGGAAGCTCAGCAAGTGTGGTAGTCCAGCACTAATAGCAGATTACTGTATTTCTGTCAGTGAAGACTGTCTGGCAGCGCAAGTTACGACCTTTTCCAGTCATTTATGAGGAGTGTAGGAGCCAGCAACATGAAGAAATCTGTCACGGAAAATCCTTAATAGCATGAAACGCAACGCTAAGACAATAGCCTTTAATTTCAGGTCCTCCCAGCCCTGGCACAATGTGACATGACTTTTGTACTTCATTTTTGTCAAAGTGCTACAATTTCCTGAATGCCAGGAACAGCTCAAGAGACCAGATGAACCATGCCAGTCACAGGGAAAATTGACTGCAGTCTGGGACTAAGTCAGGGAGAGGAGAGGAGAGGAGAGGAGAGGAGAGGAGTGTCTCCCTCAGCTCCTATTGACCTCTGAGGATTGCTGACACTCCTCAGAGATGTGCTCCATGCCTCATGGAGGAGAGCATCTGAGACACAACCTGTGTGCAGAGATTTTGTAAATCCATTTGCTGCCTGGTCTCCAGATTTTAGGTGATGGAGCTCTGGCATGCAAAGCTGACTGCAGCAGAAATGGCTTCAGGAGTTCTTCAGTTTCCAACCCAAATTCATTGTCCCTGTTATTGCCCCTGTATGAGACCTCACTGCAGTAGTTTTAATATAACTTGTAATCCCTATGAACATGCAGGGTTTAAGGATGTGCCATCCCTTGCTGTTGCCAGAAAGTTTTTCTGACTATCACTGCCCACTGCAAGTCATTTCTTCACCCCTTGAATCTCTCCATGCCACTCACAAGCAGTTTGGTGTAGCTCCCATGGAAGGTCTTCTATGGTACTGCCTGGATACGGGCAGATAGGGAGATCGGCATTTTAGTACCATATTGACAGGACATGTTGGATAAGGTAGCGTCCCAATGTTAAGATTTGCTACTCTTGGGGTAATGAAAGATTTGTGTGTTTTATTATCCTAGTAGCAGCTCTGTTTAAAGTGTAAGAACAGAAGCACTGTTTATTTAAAAAATATACATTTTTAGTTTTGAGACCAAGTTACAAAAGAAGATTAAACTGCAAAATACATCACTGATACCCTTCTTGACTACTTCATCGTCTCACCTCTCTCCCTTTAGGTTATCTTCTTAGTCTGTTTGACTAGTTGACTACCAAACTATTGCCTCTCCTGATGATCAGCTTAGGTTCCTTCTGCTGGGCCATATATCATAAAGTTACCCCAAATGTTTGTACAGTGCATAGCACAGATAGAGCTGTGACCCACGGCTGAGGTCATTAAGACTCCTGTAATGCCAACAATAATAATAATAATAACAAGCTTGAAAGAAATATGTGTCTTCCTAGAGGTGCGGGGAAGGACATCTGCTGTAAGCAATTCTTTCATACAAGACACAAAGAAATACTGTGAAAGCCATGCTTGTGATTCGTCACTGATTTCTGTGCCATCATTACGCTTTCTCTAACACAAATATTTTCATCTTCAGTTGTTCCCATATCGTTAATCCCTTTATTGTCGTCGTCATTTTTGTGGATACAGTTTCCCTCATAAGTGACTTTTTATTGTTACAAGCATTGTTTCATTGCCATATTGTGTTGTACAGCTGCTATTTTTCCTAGAATTGCATTCTTTGTCTGCAATTTCCCGCTTAGTACTCAGCACAAAACCCTATTGTCTTTGGCTATAGTTTTTGCTTTTTTCCCTCCCTGGTCCAGTTTTGCTCTTGTCTATGATTCAACCTCCATAAATGTGTTTCTTGTAGTATCCTTTTCCCTCTCTATAATTTGTATCTTTTGCAATATTCAGTGTGTTCGTTTCCTGCTCCAAAGGAAAGTTGCAGCACTGTGTTAAGCAGATTCTCTATTTTTCTACATGTTATTCTGACCCAGAGTCAGCTATCCTTTCTTTTTCCTCCCATTTCCACTGTTGTATTACCAGAGAGTTTCTTTCTTCTTTATTATAATGCATTCTTTTCTGTGGTTTTTTTTCTGCTACTTTCCACCTGTGCCTTTTTAAGCTGTGGCATGTTTTTCTACTTCCAACTTTTTGTTCTCTTTCCAGTACCGCGTTTTTGATTTAGTTATATTTTTCCCACTCTCTAAAACGATTTCCGATACTGTATTGCTACTACAACTCCGCGCTCACACCACTTCTAAAGTTGATTTTGCCCTTTTGGCTTCACGTCCTGCTGGTCTGCTCTGCGGTCTGGCAGGTGCTGGTGGCCGTGTACCGCGTCCAGCGAATCCAGCGCCTAAGGACAGACTCTGAGCCCACGTCTGTCGGTGGGTGAAATGCCACCGCTGCCAGCAGCAGGACTGGGCTTTCGATGCCCACCTGGATGCTTCAGACCAGCTGCTGTTGAGCCCTGAGGGCTCGTGGGGCTGGTGCGGGAGGGTGCCTTCAGGCACGAGAGGGCTTTCCCCGCCTGCGGGCAAGCAGCTCGAGTGAGCGTAGCCCTTCCCGGAGGCAGTCGGCAAAGCTGCGGAGGTTTGCACCGGGAAGGACCTGGCTGTGTTTGCGAGCTGGTGCTCTCTCAGCCCGCTGCGTGCCGCAGGGCTCCCTGCGGGCACCGCACTTAACGGTGGGCAGGAGACACACGTCGCGGTGGGCAGGAGACACACCTCTGCACCGCTCCCTCCCTGCCAGGGAGGCGGTGTGAGACTCCCGCATTTCCCAAATACATCAGATCACCCTCTCCGTTCCCACAGAAGCCTGATGAGTGAGCACTGCCTCTTACCTACCCTCTTATTCCCCCCCATCAGCCTGGTTTTCCCCTTCTTTCTTTGCTCCCCCCACCTGCCTCTTGCATCTCTCTCATTGAGCCACTATGTGTCTGCCTAAGCACTCTGAATAGCGGGATCTAAATAATTATTTTGCTGTCAAATGTTCCATTTCCTTTTCCTTCTCCGGTCTATAATTCTTCTGTGAATGGTGACTGCATAGTTAATCACAATTCATTACCTGGCTGTCAGAAACCCAAGCCCTTGCCCCTCTTGATGTATTCAATTAGTGCCCTTGGCTTGCGTGCAGCAATGTGTAGTTGGGCTTTAGATTAAATTGTTATTGTTTTTTAACAGCTTATACATCTTCCAATGCAGTCGTTGTAGGACCTTGGGGGTGCTTGGATGGACACATAGACAGAGTGAGCAGTAGGAGAAACAACTGCTCCCAGGAGTGATCAGAGGAGGCGTAACACCAGCAGTGTCTGAACTGGGACTGGTGGGAGGAGACCACTGCCTGGTAGCTTCTTCTACGTTGTGTGGCCAGTCAGGGCTCGGGGATCTTGGTTCAGGTTGCAGCCAAAGCAGATGCTGCAGACTGCGACAAGGGTTCTCCTTTGAAAAGTCATGGAAGTATCTAGTCAGCTTTGAAGCTTTATGGGCCAAGGGTGTAAGTGAAGCACGTTTTGTGTAGAGAGGTAAAATAGTTTTCTGGACTGATTGTCATCACTGGTGTGAATAAGGAAACTTTTAGGCAAGCAAGCTCTTCATCCAGCCCAGAGTAAAATCTGTCATCTTCAAAGCTAAATTAAGTTGATGGTAGAGCTTAAACTACCTTGCTGTTACCGTCTTAGTCATGAAGGATGTACACTTGTATTGCAGGCTTGGTGGCAGCGTGGCCTGCTCTGCATGCCTGCAGCCTGCACTGAGAACCTGTCAGAATAAGGCCAACCTTTAGGCTAGCTTAAATATATTACGAAGTTCATATTTTTTCATAGCCCTCACCAACACAGTTCCTCCAGACTGTATGAACAGCTTGTAGGCACTGAAGTGGCTCCACACTGCAACAACTTCATTGTTCAATTCTTAAGACATTCAAACAACCATAGTTTGAAGTCAGCTTTAATCAGCATTTTACCTGAGAAATACGGATGGCATCTTCGTTGTCTGGACTGAAAGCTTTGATTCCCTCACTGGTTTCTGTGATAAATTTAGTACACTTCAGTCCTCCATCAAACTGTCTCTTGAACACTGCTTTAGCAGTATCAAAGTCCAGCAAACAATAGTCAGCATAAAAATGGTAATCAAAAAATTATGCTATATAAAATTTTTCAAGCCAGCACACCCACCTACACAAACCCAGCAGTCATCCAAAACATATCAAAAAAGATACAATAGTCTGTCATGTTTTCAATACCACCACATCTGGTCTAAGGGGAACGATACCCCTCTTGACAGGCTAAAAAGGCTGCTTGCCCAGCAAATATTTTCAACAAAGACAGTGAAATATGATTCAACTTCGAAATTTTCTCAGAAACTTGCTTCCCAAACCGTAAGCTGTACCACACATCACTAAGCTTAACATTAAAAGGAAAACACCACAGAACAACATGTACCTAGTGGAATCAGATTATTCCTTGAATAACGTGTATGAACATTGTCAATATATTCCCAATCTTAAATATACACCTGAATCCTACGCCTGCTCCTCCCAGAACGTAATACACTTCACCCACTACACGATGTCCTCATAGAAATTTTATGGATGAAACAACCCCCATGAGTCAGAAAAAACTTGCACAGGCAAAAGCAAAAGGGCAAAACTACCCAGTTATTAGTAGACAACAAACTTTTACAGCACAGCCACTCAATTTCTGTTCTCTCAGTCTTGATCCTCAAGAGAAAGCTACAAAACGCTTTCCAAAGGTGGCAATCAAAAGACATTACTCATGATAAGGAAAAAGCACAGCATCAACAGAGACAAACATTTATGGCACGTTATAATTCTTCCCTTTCACCACCACACTCCAACTCACTTCCCAGCAAAACCACCCATGTGCTATAAATCCTCCCTCTCTTCTTTCTCTCACCCTATGTATCTCTTTCCAGTAGAAGATACTGCCATGTCACCTTTCACTTTGTAATATCCTTTCTTCTATACCACAGGTACCAAATTTTTTCTTTTTTTTTCCCTAACTGATTAAGAGAACCTAGTAAAATTCCATGCTTTGTTCTTGTCTCATACTTACCTTTGAAGTTTGGTGTATTCCTGTATTGCTATTCCTGACCCAGCAAAGAGCATTTGAGCCTGAAACAGGTTTGTTGTTTCAAAGCAAATCAATTGTTGTAACAAAAGATGCTACAAACTTTGCCTAGCTTAATGAATAACTTAGATCATTGCTGAAAAAATAACATCCCAAATCTATTTTGTTGCATAAATATTATTCAGACTTGATTTTCGTGACTCAACTTGTAATTTTTTTTTTTTTTTAAGTGGGTAGGAGCTCTAGTGGGATAATACAGTCTGCCTTATTAGGAATTATATGAACTGGCTTCCTTAATCTTTAAAAAGTGTGTGTAAATTTACGTGTATAAAATTACCTCCGCATCAACCTGGACAGTCTGCTGTAGCAACACAACACTTCCTTCTTGTTCCTTTGCTAATGTATGAGGTTATGCATAACTGGCTCAGCACCTACATGTGAAATATCAATCTTTTAAAGCAATATGTCTGTGTTAAGCTATAAGATCTGTGTCTGTCTATCATCTACCACAACGAGACTCTGATTCGTGACGTGCTCCCCTAAGTGTTACCACCGAGGAAACTCCATGCAGGGCCTAATCTTGCCATCCATGCGTCTTGAACCGAAAATCGACAGGGCGCTGGATAGGCTGCTCAGCATGGGCACCGCAGGCAGCGCCGGGCGAGAGATCTTTCTGAAGCATGAGTACGTGAATCGGAGGAGCGCGGGGTTCCTCACAGCAGCTGATCATAGATGGAAAGCCCCCAAGTGATTTCCGTAGTCTGGTACATCGCGGTGAGCAGCAGCTTTGAAATTGGGAAGGTTTTGCCCTTTCTCCCATGGAGCAGGGCACGTGATGTGAGCGCAGGAACACGCCTGCTGCTGTTCAAGAGAGTGTACTGGTTTGATAGCGAACCAGCCAACAGGCATGAACACGTGAATTCAGGCACCTCATTTATGCTACCTCTGAAGTTTAAACTGGCTAAGTGACTCCTCCTGAATTATTGCTATCGTTCCACAAGGATTATATTTTATCTTCTTTTTTGAAAGACTTGTGTTCTTTCAGTCAGTAAAAGCCCAACAGACTATAAAACACTTCCGTACTCCTTGTGTCCTTAATAATGACGTATTATCTCCCAATATCTGTGTACAAGAATGCACTAAGGAAGCTCTCAGGGACTGGAATTCCAGGGAAATGTTTCTCCAGGTGAACCGAAGTAGGTGGGATGGCAGCTTCTACTGTAACATCTACCACAACTGACATTTCAGTTCAGGATAATATGTACCCAGGCCTCTCTCTGGGTTGGGTGCAAGCTACCTGCATTGCAAACCTGACTAATAACACATTCAGTTCTGCTTTCTTTCAATATAAAATTACTCTACCACAGCTTTCATATGTGTGACCCTGTGGCAGAGTCAAAGTCATCTGCATGCTCCCAAACTGCAGAAAAGACGTGGAGGAAACGTAAGTTCTCAAGAATTGATGGTACTTTGTCTTTGGTGAATGTCTAATGTCATTTTGGCATGTAATAGCACCAAAATAAAGAAACATCTTTAAAACTTCAAATATGTCTTTGGCATTTGTTTATGGTGAGGACTTATTCCTGTATGAGCTACTAAGTAGATATTATTGGAGACTATTTATAAAAATATACATTAGATGCATAGCTCACTAAAGACAGGTGCCTGGTTCCACTTGGGTGGAGGCAATCAACTGCACAAAAAACACTAGCTAGGGAGTACTGGGGTGGGTAGTGGTGCTGCAGAAAAGGATTTGGAGTTAGGAGTAGATGCCGTGGCAAACGCATCAATGGGGTCATGGAAACAGGCATCATGTTGGGATGCTTAAAAATGGTGACGTGGGTAATCTTCCATTCCCTGCAGAAAAAGTACAGATTCAGCTCCGGCACTGCATTCAGTACAGAGCACTCCAGTGATAATGTGGACCACCTGTGGACGATTTGAGGAGTTATCTGGAGTTGTTTAGTCAAAGATGAGGAACGGTAACAGAAATGCAAAAAATTATTATAAGCAGCAAGAGATAAACTGCTCACCCTGTTCCTTGTTGGTAGGAAGGAAAGAAACAGCGTTAGACAGCAGCGGTGGAGACTCTTAGTAGGCATTAGGAAAAACCTTTTAAGGTTACTGAAGCACAAGGAGGGCCCAGCATCTCCACCCTTGCAGGTCATTACGAAGAAGCTGTGCAAACACCTTTCAGCAATGGTGTGTTGACGACTCTGAGCAGAGCTGACCTCTGAAGGTCTTATCTGCTATGAGTGGGAAGCCAGTGGATCGTGTAGTGCCCATACATAATTTAGGAAGCTTGCAGCTGCTGCCTATAGGCTTCCAAAAACAGCAATGCTCAAAAGTCCTTGGCAGCACTTTGCTGTCTTTCACAGTGGCACCCAGGGGTGTATGTGGAGGGGATTCAGTTTTCCTGTCTGAAAATCAGAATCCTCCATTCACTTATCCTTGGCAAACACAATGTGTTCATCGGTGAAGTGAAAGGCAATGAGCACATGTTCGGAAGCTAGACCACCTGCTTCGCCTCAAATACTGGCTTGGCAAAACAGAATTTTTCTTCAAACATGGGTCAAACTTAAAAAGAAATTTCCAGCAGTTGTTAAAAAACCCAACATTAAAAACAAAGTTTCAGCCCATTAATTACCTTGCCAGTTTTTCAACAAGACATTTTATTTTACCTTGGTCATCCTAGCTTTCCTTTTTTTTTTTTCCCAAGCTTTGTATTTTAAAATAAAATATTTAGAGAACAGAAAAGAATTGTATCAAGTCATTTTTCCTATTGATACACAGTATATTTTGAAGCTGGCTGGACACAGACAAGTCCATGCCTTACTTCCACTGCTTTCTTTGGCTACTTTAAGGTGAAAATAAACATCTGAAAATCCCATATAGAGACTTCTCTGTTTCATTTTTTCAAATGAAAATTTGAAGTTTATGATTGAAAGTTTATGATAAAATTTCAAGTTTATGATTGCCTTAGAAAGTTCATACCTTAATGATTTTCCCCACGCAGAAATTAGTAAAGCAGGGTGCTCAGGCCAGGTCCTCGCTCTAACAACCTGATGACTGAATCACTCTTCTTTTTCCTATGAAAAAATCATAGGATTTAAATTTGATTAGAGAAATGCTACTCTGCTTTACTACTGGTTCTGGCAGTCTCATTATAACTTAATCCATCTTTAACTTGACACCACTGGTCTGATGAGCTTGACCATATTTAGATCAGAGCAATGCTACAGGACAAGTAATACAGGAGTTTTCTCTCTGGTGGAATACTATAAAAAAATTTGTTAAAAGATACCTCTAACAAAACATATTTCTAGAGCCACCAGTGCTACCTGAAGAGGAGGGTGTCCTTGTAAAATTATAGATTTCTTTCTTAGCCCAGTATGTGCAACATTTACAAGCTCATCGAATAGTTGTTAAATAATGTATTCAGTTCTTAATTATTCTTGCAAATGAAAACAACCATATCGCAGCCATCATGTTGTCCAGCTCTGCTTTTCTTATAAGCGTTGATATTTGCTTAGTAGGGTTGCCAACTAGATGCTACATTTGCCGTGTTTCGTTTACAATGAGCCTAAACCTGGAAGATCTTATGACGCTTTTGCAAACCATCAGCTTCTCTGCATCCCGACTCATTTTTGGAGAGATCAGAGAGGACTGAGCACCTTGCAGGGCCAGATTTGCACACGAGTGGAATAATTTAGCATGAAAAATACTGCTGTAGTCAGCAAAATATTTCCCTCTAGGATTAGTGAATGTAACAGGAAAGCAAAGGAAGTTAACGTTTGCCAGAAGTGAAATGAGAAAGCTCCCTAGTATGGGGCTCAACTGAGCAATCAATCTTGAATATGTAGCCCATCATGCCCAGAGTCAAACACACTTAGGAATTTACTAGTTTGATACACTTTCCACAGCTGTAGTCTATTTTCACAGTTTAGAAGTGCTTCTGGGGGGCAGGCACTCTAAAAGTGTGATTTGAGTAATTGTTGCATTGCTCCTTGAGAAAAGCAAGTGAGGAAGCACACACATCCCTTCCTCGGACCAGGATGGCTGATGTACAGTAGCATATATTTTCAACTGAAGAGGAATGTGGCAATAAGGTGCTTTTGGCAGGGGTGCCACCCATAGCTCTGAGGCTGGTACCTCCTCCAGGAGTTTGCCCCAGGGGCACAGCTGAATGTGGTGGTGGGTTTTTGACCGACAGCCAAGGAGAGCTTGAATCAGCACTGCTGGCCGAGCATCAATTTTGAGACTGATTCTCCCTCATCCCCTGGGAATCTATTGTGGGTCATTCAGGAAATATCTTAATCTTCCAGGACTCTCAGCACAGCAGAGACAGTGATTATTTTTAACTGTAATCACTGCTTTCTTTAGGATCTATTGCACTTGTGAACAAGGGAACTGATCATCTCTGTCTCTGCTGTGCTGGGATCGCAGCCGGTGAGACTTGCATTCATCTCACTGACTCCCTTGGGCTGGCCTCTGGGGTGGGATCATCTTGCTTAACCTGGGAT